>NW_015162020.1:135437-163763 GCF_001447785.1 Gekko japonicus | reverse complement strand
ATAATGCCATAGCTGGAGGAGAAAAAGAAGGGGGGGGCAGAAGGGAGAAAGAGGGTGAGAGAGGTAGAGGGAGACAGGAGGAAGCAAAGGTGTGAGGAATAGGATAACCATTCCGCAAGTTTCTTGTGGGTCTCCACTTGTACAATACTAAATCAGAGCTCTTTCCTTTCTCCTCCAGTCTAATCTTCTCTTACTGATAATCAACACTGCATTCCAGTTAGAATGTGGTGGGCCAACTGACAGACTGACTGGAAGTCTCATCCATGGCTGAATCTGCATCTGCTGTGTAAAGCAGTCTTGGTCTGTTGTGGCACCATTGTACATTGTTCCCCTTTCCCTCCCATTCTGGCTTGGGATAAAAGTTTGCTGTCTGCATTGGACCTCACTATGGAGACCGCGGGGGTGTGTGGGAGGGAGAGCGTGTGAGAGAGGGGGGAGGAGTGGCCTCCTGGGGCACTGGCTAGGCACTGGACTGCAGGGAGGAAATGGCACCCATGACCCCCCCACACAAAAAGTAAAGGGGGTGATCTGGTGGAGGGAGCCTGGAAAGTGAATGAGCTGGGTAAAACACACAAAACACCCAGTGGTTGCCAGGCAGGGCGTTCTGGTAACTGCCCCAGGAAATTACATGGTTCAGCGGTGGGCATGCTTCTAATCCTCCAGCAAAGACACATGATCAGAGAAAAACGGCGGCGGGGGGGGGGGGATTTGGCTCCAGTTGTCTGCTTATCGCTCACAGTGGCTCAGGGGAAGGGAAGAGCAATTGCTCTGGTTGAAAACCAGATCCACATAAGCTGGCGAGATGCTGTAGTGACCTTGGAGTCACCACTACAGGGCAATAAAATGATGCAGACAGCCAATGTTGAGTCGATACAATACGGGAATGGCTGTGACAAGCAATGCAGACAGAGATTTGTGAGATGATTTGGGACCACCAGCCCAGTGGCAGGAAAGACCAATGCAGATTGGATGCATGATATCGAAACATTTCCAATCAATGACAACTTTTGGCATTTGTGTACTTTAACTGGACATGATACTGGAATGTTTCTGCATAAAGGTATGTTAAAGCTCCAAATTACCATGACAGATGTGAACTTACAGAATGGGATTTCCATCTCCCATCAGTCACCACCAAAATTTAACTCCTAGGGGCCAGGGCATTTAATAAAAGTAGGGGGAGTGGGGAACTCTGCTGTCAGAGGAAAGAATCACCAAATACCCCCCCTTCCACCAATGGAAGTGGCATTCTGCTTGTATTAAGTAGATCCCACCTAGTATTTTAGCTCATGCTGAGGCTAGACTCTGACTGTTTTTTCTTCTGGTCCAAACATTTCTCCAGTCGGACATGCAAATTAGTATGCATAGAAAGTTAATAATGTATCCAGTGTTTCATTTATAAATATAGCATGTGCAAAGCTCTTTCCCACCTTTAGCCATAAAGGTAAATATGAATAATACAGAATGAAAAAAAACAGAGTGCATGTACAGCCACTTTTTTTTAATACCTCATGCTGTGATATTGTTGACTGTTTTAGGTGTCTGTCAGCTAGCTAGCACCATGACAGGTGTCTGAGCCATCTGCCAGACTGGATTGTGTGTGCAGCTATTAACACCATTTCCCATGTATTTATCCCAGATACCTGAATGAGAGCTTCTCTATGATTAAAATACGCTACTTGCAAAGATTGTTACACTGCCAGATTGCTGTGACAGAACAAGCTTGCATTGTTTAGAGGTAGCTTCTAAAGAGGTAAAGTTATATTTTTGGTTTCAGTTCTCATAGTCATAAATGAGGTGAGATAAAGCAATCTTCAGATTAATTACTATCTAATAATGCACACACTGAAATAAACTCAACAGAACATACATGCAGGAGGGGGATTTGAAATATTTCCCCTCCACTTTTCCAAGAGATGTTCATTCCACTGCAACTGCATGAAACAGATGGAGAACCAGAAAGTGATTGACTGCTTGGCATTGAAATTGTATGCAAGAATGTCAGCAATTGCTTGTTGGAACAACACCTACATAACACCTATTCATGGCAATGAGCTATTCTAATCATGGCACTGCTATTCTGGTAACAGCATAATGGTTTAAGGCAGTGGTACTCACTCCACAGCTTTCAGTAGGGATGCCAGTCCCCAGGGGCGGGCGGGGGTTCCCCCAACTTTTAGGGCTCAGACTCTACACTGGTCAGATGGCCAGTGGGGGAAAGCCCCACCCACAACAGTAATTTGTAGCCCCACTTGAAAAGAGCAGATGCCACACGCACCTGCCCTTCAAGAGGCCAGTTTGCTGCTTGTTGGGCAGGCGTGTGGGCACCTGCTCTTTCCAGGGGGGTGCTACCGGCTCTTGCCTTGCAAGAAGCAAGTTCTCTTCTTGCAAGACAGGCGTGCACAGTGCCTGCTCTTTTTAAGTGGGGGCTGCTGGCTCCTGCCTTGCAAGAGGAGAGTTCCCTTTTTGTGGGGCAGGAGTGCCTGGCACCCACTCCCTTTAAGCAGGAATTCAGGGCAGGAGCACTTGGCACTCGCTCCCCCGCAACCATTTAAAGGGAAGGTGCCCTTTAAGTGGTTGGGGAAAGGCGGGGGGCGAGCTGCATCCAGAACATGATTGCATCACTCTGTATGATGTCACCACATTGGGGATGGTCATGCCCCCTCCTGAAATGCCTCCTCATCTCCCCACCAGGAAAAAAAATTGGCAACCCTAGCTTTCAGAGAGCCATATTTGTAATGGCCATCAACTAAAAGACCCACACAGACTCTAGTATGCCCTGAATACCACCCCACCACTCACACACATATAATACCTCTATCCATGTAGGATTTCTCTACCTACCACTGCAGTAACATAGCCATCTATCTGGGGTGAAGGGAATGGCTTCTCACTTTGCCTTCCTGATCTTTCCTCAGCATGAGGTGCAGCAGGTTAGGTGAATGAAACTGCCTTGGTGCCCAGAGGAGGGCCAAGGGACCATGTAGAAAAGGGAGCAAAATTACAACTATATCTCTTGTAGCCAGCATGTTCTTTTCATGTGTGGATGCTGTGGTGGTGATGATGGTGGAGGTGGTGGTTGTAGCCAACTTGATCTCCTATAAAAAGGGTACTATATATAAATATGCCTGCATAGGACTGCAACCTAAAGTCAGATTGCCTACATTGGTGAAATGTCCTATGCTGCCTCTATGAGCCCTTGCAATGAAATTAAAACGTGCCATTAGTTTTATTGTTATTAATCTTTTAAAAATAGTTTAACTCCCTTACAAATGTAAATACAAAACACATAAACAATAAGTGCAGTCCAACCAAACATCATAAAATACACATTCTTTTCAGCTTCTCAAAACTGCTCTCTGAAAAACTTTCTAGGGCCCTGGTCACACGGGCCAGATAACGCGGGGGGGGGGAGGCGTGGCTGTTTGCCCCGGAGCAAAATAAAGCACGGTGCCCAATCACACGGTCCCCCGAGTCTTCGTGCTTAGGCTGTTAGCTGGCGATCGCACAGCAATGCTGGAGCATGGCAAAGAAGTGGCGTGGCAAGTGTTTCATGTTTGTGCATGTGCGATGTTCCGTGTTTGTGTGCATGTGCTTACGAAAAACATCCAGTTTGTGATGGGGTGTGGACGGGCGCCGGATGCCACGGGATACTAGCGCTCCCACGATCAGATGCCTGCCCCTGCCCTGTGTTTCCCGGATACTAGTGCACTTTCTGAGGTAGTTTTTTACTGCGCATCTTCGGCAGGAATGCTTTGAGTTGGCCATGGGTGCGCTACGCTTCCCAGATGTTGCGGTGTGATCGCGCCCCAAAAATCTGCCTGACATTCGTGCCTTTAGTGTGGCAAATCCTCCATGTGAATGGGGCCTAGATATAATTTTTCCCCAAGAGGTTAATAAAAGAGCACCATTTTAATTCTATAGATTTTTTTTGGTATTCTGCTTTCTTTCAGCTGGCTAGACATGTTATTTTCTCCATGAGTCAACTTTTAACATCTGGCATCTAAGTGTTTTTCTAGAGTGTGGTGATATCTATTGTGGGAACAAGAAATAAATACTGAACCAAATCAACATCTTCGCTATTGACTAGGTCTTTAAATGCTTCATTGGCTGATATAGAGGCAGGAAACAGGATGATGACATATGGATTTGCTGCTGCAAATTAACAGGTAGGGGCAGAGTCTTCTACAGGAAGATATTGGTTTCAGTGACTGTTCCATATGGAATACAACATTTAATACTGCCAACTGAAAATGAAATCTACTCTATGGAACTTTTTAAAACAAAAAACAATAACTTCTTTAGCTATATTAGTGACGTGTGGACACAAGAAGCTGCCTTATAATGAATCAGACTGCTAGGCTATCAAGGTCAGTATTGTCTACTCAGACACCCAGTGGTTTCCCAAGGTCTCAAACAGAAGTCTTTCATATCACCTACTACCTGATACTTTTTGCACTGGATATTGAAACTACCCCCTCCCCAGCCATATGACCACATGAAGTTACATTATACCACTTTAGATCATTGGCCCATTTAGGTTAGTCTTGTCTTTTCTGATTGGCAGCAGCTCTCTAGAGCCTCAGGAGGTGAAAAGCCTTTTCCAATACCTGCTCCCTTAGTGGCTTTAACTGAAGATGCCAGAGATGGAACCTTGGATGTGATGCATGGTAAAGATGTGCTCTGCCACAGAAACATTTCTGTTGCCTTCTGTGATGCCCACCAAAGGTAATTAACATTTGGTGGCTTGCAACACAATCATATGCATAGTTATACCCTTGTAAATCCACTGAAGATGGAATCTTCTAAAAAATACTGTCTGACCTAATATTCTGAAAGGGGTTTCTCTAGAAACATAATTGAAAGAGTTAAATGCATTCAGCCTAATACATGGTGAGAAAGGTGGAATTTTGTTTTCATACAGCTCTAGTTAAAATTCAAATAGAAATCTTATCTAAAATTTAAATTGGAATCTATATCATAATCTAGGCATAACACTTCCTATAAATATTAATGGAGTGTCTTATAGGAAACAAATTTGATCTAATAAGTTCTGTTTTGTTCATTTTAAAACCACCTAATTTAGGCACAGATCATAGGTTAATCCCACAATTGTAATGAACCTACAAGCTGGAGTTATTTCAACAGTTCATTTATTGTAGACTTCTTAGTTGAAAACTAAGATGACAGTAATGAGAGCAAATAGTTTAAGTGGCTGATTTACATGCTACTCCAAAAAAATAATATGTCTGTAGTCTGATTTCATTCAGAGCTTTCCACAAGTGGGTCTCTCCCAATCCCCTCCTGTATGTATGCATGCATGCATGTATGTATTAGATTTATATCCTGCCCTCCCCACTCAGGGTGGCTAACAAGGCCGTAGGGATTATAAAAAAAACCCAGTAAAATACTTTAGCAATTTAAGCAATTTAAAATAATCAAACCATTTAAAATTACAACTCATATAAGATACAACTCATAACTGTCTTATCATCCACCACAGGAAAATCAGTAGCTGGTGTCTGGCTCCTTAGGGCTTGGGTTCTTTAATATGGGCATAGATATTAAGCCGGCGGCCAAGAGTGGATAGTGGGGCACGATATTCAGCTAGGTGGCAAATCATTTAGTGTGGTATCTCAAATGCTTGGCGGAAGAGCTCCATTTTACAGACCCTGAGGAATTTATCAAAGCCCATGTCCAACATGCCTTCTGTTCATGCAGGCCCCATGATACCTAAATTTTTGTTAGTCAAAGGTAGACTCCTCCTCCCTGAAAAACTGGATCTAATCCTAGTAATGACATTTATAAATGGTTTCCCCTTGTTCTAAACAAGGGTTCATATTTTTAGGCAACTGATGAATCTTTCCAAGTCTTGCACAAAAGTTGGTGAAGTAGCCATGAAACTGTCTATCCACAGTGCAGCTGACATGATTAGAGACCAGGCTGTGTGGAAGTTCACAGGCTGGAACTCCTTTAGTATGTGCCACCCTCCAGTCTCTCATATAGTTTGGACATGGTCATATTAACACTGAGAGCAAAAACAACAATCAGCAAAATACCCTTTGGGAACTGACTTCCTGAAAACCAACAGAGGGAATTTGGCATATATCATCCATTAAGTTATTCTACAAAAACGGGTCAGTAACAGAGGATCCCTAGAAGGGATGATCAAATGAAACTGGTGGGCAGATCCAAGTCCTTGCAGAAGTTACTACCAGTAGAAGCAGTCCTGAAATCACTCAGGTTCACAATTCCTTGGTATATAATACAAATCTTTGCTCACCTTCAGTACTGAGGCAAGCATTATGGACCTATGAATTCTTCTGTGGCTCAGATGTTCAATTGAGCTGGTGAAGAACTCCCTTCCATCATGTCTGATAAGGAGAAAAAGTGCTTTTTCTAAGGTAGTACCCCATTTATTTTTCAGTGAAATAGGGCTTAACTAGCCCAATAATACTGTACATCTGAGGGTTCTCCCAGTCTATTTTAACCGAAGGAATTGAAACATGGTGGTGGAAACGGCCATCAAGCAGCTGACTTAAGATGGGCCCCGTAGGGTTTCCAAGGCAAGTCACATTCAGAAGTGGTTTGCCACTGCCTGCCTCTGTGTAGCAACTCTGGACTTCCTTAGTGGTCTCAAATCCAAATACTAACCAGGGCTGACCCTGCTTAGCTTCAAAGATCTGAGGAAACTGGGTTAGCTTGGGCCATCCAGGTCAGGGCATTTAAACTTACTACCTTAATTTCTTTCTTGCTGTAATTTCTTATGGGGGGGACCACATTACTTATAATATAAGTGATCCAATTACAGAGCTCTTCTAAAAGGGGCTACTGTAAGCTCTTGGAAGACTGGCTACATTAGGGGTGTGTTACCTAATATGCAAAGGAGTTCCTGCTACAAAAAGAGTCCTGCTAATGTGTATTCTAATCCATATGCACCATGAAGAATGTTTGGAACATTTTCCTTCGAGAAAAAGGCTATAAATTTCCTTGATAATGCGTAAAGCTTGATTGTGGGTAGAGCTGTGGGGGAAGGGTAGAGCTTTTCTTGACAGTGTGTAAAACATTCCTTTTTTAACCCCCTTCTTTAACCAGTAAATTATATCATTTTATTTGTGTTATGCCTCATAACTTTCCAAATGTTCCTGATTCCTTTGCAAACTTCCTAATGTGACTGTAACTTTCTTACTCATGGAGTTTTTAAAATGAAAAGAAATTTGTATATTACTTATTTGTGATACCCATAATTTCAGATTCCCACTTGTTCTAAAGGCTTGCAGAGAGCCATTTTGTCATTTCAAGACAATAAAGCATTCAAAAGTTGGGGGATGGAGGGTTTTTTTTAGTGCATACACTTCAAGTCAGGAGTCTTCAAGTCAGGAGTCATTATGTCATGTCGATGCCTTTTTAAAAATAGGAGGTGAAACGGTGGGGTAGTATTGTACAATGTTCCAAACTGCAAAAAAGAGAGAAAAAAGTCCACATTGATTCAGTTATTTCCTACAGAACGAGAAGAAAAGAAAGCATACATTTCACCATTTTTATAAATGGCAGTCGAGGGCCAGAGCCTGCAGGATGTAGGAAATCAGGGCAGAATATGCATTGTGTATTCATCACTCATTGTCCATTAAAATGTTAAGTAATATTGTGGCACGGGGAGAATGCCTTTTGCATATGAAAGGTATTGTCTTTTGACTTAATCACACTCAGTACAAATCTTTTCTTTTACTCAGGAGGGGAGATGGGGCTTAAATTGCAATGTAAAACAAATTTCCTGTAGCTTATCAGGGAAAGATACAGAGAGCTGTATAAAGGTCAGCCAATTGACTCTTTGATGTGAAATGATAACAGAGGCAGGGAAGCTTACATGAAAAAAATCCCACAGGCAGTCAGAGAATCTTGAAAGAACTGCATCAATTTCAAGTCCATAGTGAGAAGGGCGGACTTGCATACATACACACTCAGAGATGGCATTGTTGAGCCTACCTGCTTGCCAATGTGCAGAGCACAAATGCCATCCCACCAGCACATGTGTGAGCATTATTACCCTTTATCTTGAGAGCTAAACTAGCAATTTACAGCCCAGCAACACAGAAGGCTGTCAGTCCCCTCAATTTTGATACATGTCATACTGGCACTGAGAGATGATTTGAACTTCAGCACAGAACGGAAGAAAATACAAAACGGTATGATTTGATCTGGCTTGGCAGTAACCCCAGGAGCAGTCCCATTTGCTGCAATCCTGTTAGATGAACTCATCAACATCCATATTCAATTTATACTGGGGAAAATGCTTTTGTTAATACTTTCAGGGTGGATCATAGCTTTCAATTCTAATTATTTTTTTTCCTATAATGTTTGTCACATCCCTGTTTTTAGTTAAGGAGTGAATCTTGAGTCTCTTACATCCTGTGAAAATACAAAAAGGTGTTGATTAAATATCTTGTACAGCTTCCCTTAGGAATAAAGGACTGCCTTCCCCCCATGTCTAACCTTCACAAATAAGTTTCCTCTTTTTTTTTGGTAAAGAAACAATTTGTAGGCAGTTGCTGAACAGCCAACAGAGTTCCAGGAATAACTATTGGTATAGCTTTAACTTCCAGGAACAGGCCTGACATTGTCAAGTGGTGTTTGCAAGAGTCTTTTGGGAGCCACACACTCATAAATGGACCTATCAATGTTTACCGTTACCTCTGTAAAGTGTAGGATAATCTAAGATTTTAGCACTTTTAGTAAGTGAGAAACCAGTGATCCTTGTTCAGACTGGTGAGAGGCAAGATAATACTGGATTTTTTGATTAATCCAAATTCAGCAATTAAATTTGCTGCTGATCTAAAAGTCACTGTTCTCCTACAAAAGAACTGCTGAATTCAGAGGTAAATTCCTGAACTAGGATTAGTCAAGAAATTCAGTACTATCTTCCTCCAGGGTTTGAACAAGGTCTTGGAACTTCTCACTCTTTTTAAGTGGTAGTATCTCTGCATATCCCACCACTTGTAAAGGTTTCCCTTGCTTGAAAGCTAGTCAAATCTGACTCTAGGGGGCGGTACTCATTTCCGTTTCCAAGCCGAAGAGCCAGCACTGTCTGAAGACATTTCCATGGTCATGTGGCCAGAATGACTAAATGCCAAGGCACACGGAATGCTGTTACATTACCACCAAAGTGGTATCTATTTGTCTACTTGCAATTTCTTGCTTTCAAACTGCTAGGTTGGCAGGAGCTGGGGCCAGAGACGGGAGCTCACTCCGTCATGCAGCACTAGGGTCTTATACTGCTGAACTACAGACCTTCCAGTCTGCAGCTCAGCATCTTAACCTCTAAGCCACCACGGCCCCTGTTATCCCACCACTTACTGATATTAATTAATTTAGCTATCTATTTAGATTTGCTTGTCATATTCCACCTGCCCTTTCCTAGATCAGATCTGATTTTATGTTGATCCTACTTTGTCTACCAACACTTGGGAGTAGTCCCCACCTACTCCAAATGGATTGATTACTCTTGATTGGATCCCATTTCCTGACATGGGTTCTTCTCACTTGGGGTGAAACTGTTACTGTTAAAATTGATTTAGGAACACCTGCAACAGAAATGGGTAAAATGTAAAGGTTCCCTGAAGCAACAACAAAAAAGGGCCTATTCATATTACAAAGAAATCTCTCTCCACCTTCCCAGCTTATCTTCTTTTTTTAAATGGCTATCCCACCTAAAATTGTCTAAAGTTGTCTATAGAAGGAACCAGCAAACTAGAACCAAAGTCCCAGTACAAGTTCTATTAATTTCAGAGAAACTTGCTGCAAGCTCCATGCTATGTTTATTCAATGGATCTAGTAGAATACAACAAAAATTCAGCCTTCACTGGATTGGGACCATAGTTTGAATCAGCTCTTAATGGAAAATGTTTCATATAAACTGGATTACAGTTTGGGTAAACATTACATCGTTAGGCAACTTGATGGATAACAAAATACAGTCACATTTTCTTCCCCCAGGATAAAACAAGTTATCATCAATTAGGTTTTCACAGCTCCTGAAAAGTCATTAAATGCTGCTTATGGCTACTTCTAGGCACACATTTGTTTTGTAATTAAATTACATAAATGTCTCCTCTCTCCTAACTAGGCAGCCTAAATTTAGAGAATATAGTTTCCTATTGATTTTGTGCTTTATAAAGTCCTTCTTGTAACTTTTAAATTGCATCTAATTTTTTTTAAAAGCCTTCTGTTGATCAATGGATTTTTATTTCATACTTGCAAGATGGTCACTGCTACTAAAAAAATATATTGGAAAGACGGTTTGTAATTGAATAAAAAGAATGAGTGTGTGCCCCATTGCCCCTTCTCTGTGCCAGCTAGTTTTGCCATGTCTTTGATTTCCATGATCCCTGTTCCTTGCAGTCCTTGCTGAGAGTCATTGCTAACTTTACTTTTTTGCCTTTTCTTCAGCCTCTGTCAATCACACGTTGTCTCCACTCCTTTCCCTTGTTCCCCTTTTCCCATTCCCACCTCCTCTTCCAACATTGTTGTCACATCTTCCTTCCTAATATTTTTAAATGAATTATTAAAATCACAGCCCTCAGATCAGTGTAGCAAATGGTTCCTTTAGCTCTCTCAAATAGGTCTTAAGCCCCAACAAGTGGGATTTGATTAGACTGAGACTCTAATTACACAATATGCTAGGAGTTCCACTGGTGCACTCAGCATTAAAAAAAGCCCCACATACTTCCAAGTGCACAGAGTCCTGATTTGATTTTGTGCTTTATAAAGTCCTTCTTGTAACTTTTAAATTGCATCTAATTTTTTTTAAAAGCCTTCTGTTGATCAATGGATTTTTATTTCATACTTGCAAGATGGTCACTGCTACTAAAAAAATATATTGGAAAGACGGTTTGTAATTGAATAAAAAGAATGAGTGTGTGCCCCATTGCCCCTTCTCTGTGCCAGCTAGTTTTGCCATGTCTTTGATTTCCATGATCCCTGTTCCTTGCAGTCCTTGCTGAGAGTCATTGCTAACTTTACTTTTTTGCCTTTTCTTCAGCCTCTGTCAATCACACGTTGTCTCCACTCCTTTCCCTTGTTCCCCTTTTCCCATTCCCACCTCCTCTTCCAACATTGTTGTCACATCTTCCTTCCTAATATTTTTAAATGAATTATTAAAATCACAGCCCTCAGATCAGTGTAGCAAATGGTTCCTTTAGCTCTCTCAAATAGGTCTTAAGCCCCAACAAGTGGGATTTGATTAGACTGAGACTCTAATTACACAATATGCTAGGAGTTCCACTGGTGCACCCAGCATTAAAAAAACCCCACACACTTCCAAGTGCACAGAATCCTGATTTGGATTGGAATTGTAGCATTAAATCTTCCCATGACCCTTTTCCTTATTAAAAAAAATGGCCCCAAAGGAGGGCTATTTGCCCCACTGTGAAAATGGACATGCATTGACATAAATGCACATGTGTTAGTATAAGAGAGCCAGTTTGGTATAGTCATTAAGTGCAAAGACTCTAATCTGGGAGAACCGGGTTTGATTCCAAACTCCTCCACTTGCAGCTGCTGGATGACCTTGGGCAAGCCATAGTTCTGTCAGAGCTGTTCTCTCAAGGACAGTTCTTGAAAGAGCTCTCAGCCCCACCTACCTCACAGAGTGTCTGTTGTGGGGAGGGGAAGGGAAAGGAGTTTGTAAACCACTCTGAAACTCTGAGTGAGGGTGGGTTATAAATCCAATCTCTTCTTCTTTTTCTATTCTAAAGTACATAGGCATTTTCACAATGGGGCCTGTGTCCAGGGCCATTTTTGATCAGGAAAATGGTGCATAGTGGGACACATAACATAATACTATGTATTTAAGGACTGTGATGTTCATTATCCCAGTGCTGGTGTGTTGTCAAAGGGATTGAAGCTAGGCTCAGCTGGACTTTCTTGTCTACTGAGAGCCAGTTTGGTGTAGTGGTTAAGTGTGTGGACTCTAATCTGGGAGAACTGGGTTTGATTCCCCACTCCTCCACTTGCACCTGGCTGGATGACCTTGGGCAAGCTGTAGCTCTGATAACAACTGTTCTCAAAAAAGAGCAGTTTCTGTCAGAGCTCTCTTAGTCCCACCTACCTCACAGGGTGTCTGTTGTGGGGAGGGGAAAGGAAAGGAGTTTGTAAACCACTCTGAGACACCTTTGGGTAGTGAAGGGCGGGGTATAAATCCAATCTTCTTCTTCTTCTTCTTCTTCTTCTTCTTCTTCTTCTACTGTTCCAAGCATAAAGGGGCATTGGATAGAAGATTGCCCTTTCCTTTGCTATGAAGTTCATTATAATTCCTGCCATTTTATTTTTTCCATGATGTCTCAGTTTTGATAATGAAACAAACCAACAGCTTGCAGAACTTTGCATTCGAACCCATTGCATCAGGGGTCGTTTCGTAGAAAAAGAGCTAGGGGAACTCATTAGCATAACTCATTAGCATATGCCAACCCCCCTGACATCACTGGAAGTGTGTCATAAGGCCACACCCCCTGACATCACCAGAAGTGTGTCATAAGGCCACACACCCCGCCCCCAACTGTCCCGGCCGCCACCGGCAGCCTTGCAGCTCCAATGCCGAGCCCCATGAGGGGCCCGGCGGTGGACCTGCAAGGCTGGCGGGAGTGCAAGGAAGCCCCACAAAGGCCCTCCCTGGCCCCAGGCAGGCAGGGGTGGGGAGAGGCAAGGAGGAAGCAACTTACCCTCCCTCTTCTCCTGCCTCCTCCTGGCTGAATGAGGGCCGGAAGCGGGGCGGCCAGAAACAGGGGGCGGGGCTTCGTCATGTGCCCCACCCCCCAGTACCTCACCCGGGGGAACTGCGATCCCCCCCAAAATGACCTCTGCATTGCATCATGAATACTGTCTAAAGAAAAATGCATAAGTCTTGCTTTCCTTTAATCCACCTGTGTTCATATTCTATCAAAATGCTAACATCCAAATGATCACATTGTACTTCCTTTTCTGCTGTTGCTGTGTTTTACAGGCTCTGTACTAGACTGTAACAATTTAATAAATAACTTGAAAGAACCACCAGAAGCTGCCACAGTCTGAAAACCAAGATCTTATCACTGACAGCTAATCAATGAGCAACAAATGAGAAGTAAAATGCCCAATGTGAAAAATACTGTTTGTATTCCTAGCCTGAAGTCAGGGTTTACCAATATGTTAAGATCAATCACCCTTCCATTTCTGATTGAACTTAAATCCAAATAAGCCAAGCTAATAACGCAATGTATGCAGAACAGCCTTCTGCCTACAAGGGCTGCAAAGAAAACAGAATAATACAGCTACTGTAGCATAGTGGCTAAGAGCCCATGGTGTGACCCTTGAAGTCCCAGATTCAAAGGAGGAAGTCTCTAGCTGACTTGTCTCTCAGCCTTCCTCTTCTCTGCCATCTAAAATAGGGGTATATGAAAAGAAATTAGCAGGGTGGATAGACTGAGAACGTGCACACATATCTCATATTAAGGAAAATTCCCCCACTTAAGGAAGATGGTTTTAAAATGATTTTTTCATTGTAGTAAATAAGCACTGAATACCCATATTTTCAAGACCCCAGACTTCTCAGTGGCTGTTCAAGGAGGTAGAGTTGGAAAGAAGATGATGCCAGGCAGGGGTCATTTCGGGGGGGGGACGCGAGGGGACGCCATCCCCCCGGGTGAGGTGCGGGGGGGTGGGGCACAGGAAGCCCTGCCCCCTGCTTCCGGCCACCCTCTGCTTCCCCCTCATTCAATCACAGGAGGAGCTGGAGGCAGACTAACTTTAAGACTAACTTTTAAGACTAAGACTGAGTGGGTGGGTGTGGCCTTATGGAACACATCCGGTGATGTCAGGGGGTGTGGCATATGCTAATGAGTTATGCTAATGAGTCCCCCTAGCTCTTTTTCTAGGAAATGACCCCTGATGCCAGGTATTCTCTTCTGGCCACTAATAATACCAGCTAGCTCATCTGTCCACTACTGACAGCCATTGTGATATAATGGCTAGAGTGCTTGTGAGATCTGGATTGAAATCCACATTCAAACATGAATGTCACTGGATGACCTTGGACTGGCTGATTCTTCTCAGCGGAATCTACTTTGTGTTGGAAACGAAGGACAATGCCATGCATCTTGCAGCAAGTCTGTACTATAGGGGGCAGTAGAAACAGAAAGGGGGACTGGTCAAATCTCTCTCTATGCTTCCCTCTTGTCTGTTCTGCCAGTATCCCTTCATTGTCTAGATTGCTAATCTCTGGACTTCCTTCCTTCCTCCTATTTTTTTTCCTTTTTATCTCCCCAACCTCCAAGTAGGGTTGTCAGCTCCTGGAGATCTGAATGGTAGAGCCTGGGGAGGGTGGGATTTGGGGAGAGACCTCAGCAGGGTATAATGCCACAAAGCAGCCATTTTCTCTGTAGTAGGGTTGCCAGCTCCAGGTTGGGAAATTCCTGGAGATTTGGGGGGTGGAGCCTGAGGATTTGGGAAGGGGAGGGACCTCAGCAGGGTATAATGCCATAGAGTCTACCTTTCAAAATAGCCATTTTCTCCAGGTGAGCTGATCTCTGTTGCCTGGAGATCAGTTGTGATTCCAGGAGATCTCCAGCCACCATCTGGAGGTTGGCAACCCTACTCTGTAGTCTGAGGGTCAGCTGTAATTCTGGGACATCTCCAGGCCTCACCTGGACGTTGTCAATCATGCTGCCAAGAAGGTTCTCTGTCTCTCCTAGTTAGGAAGCAAGTTAAAATGCCTATCTTACCTTTCTTATTACAGTATGGATTTATTTATTAACAAAGAATATCCCTTCCTCTCTGAAAGCAACCAGCCTCATGTGGACTTTATGTTAAGGCAGACTCCTTCCGCTTGCACTCAGGCAGCTCAAACTAATAGGGAGGGGTGAACCATATATACCAGGATGGAATGGATAGGTCCCAATTTGCAAAATGATTGGGGGGGGGGGGGGGGGAGCTGTATTCCATTTCCACCACACCAAATCCTCATGGACTGAGAATAGACAAGCCACTGCAAAAATCTTTTGACCGTTGCAGGCCTTGCATGTAAAATACAAAGCAAGCCCTTTTTTGCCATTTGGTCAGAGCTCATATTATTAGTAGAAACAGAGGGTCCCTTAATGAAAGCCAGAACCCTGACTCCCTTCATGTTTGGCCTGTCCCACAGGTTGCTGTAAGCCATATCACCATATCTGCCCCACCAGGATGTTGTACAATGATTCTGATAGTTTTGAAGGCCCTGTGAAACAAGTATGCAACAAGGATATATGCATAACTCAGGAATCTATTGTTTTCTTCTATTCAGACTAGAAACAGTACCAAGACCAACAACTCCTGCTTAATTTCATTGAAATGACAGGTCTATGTTAATTTTTCAATTTGGGGGGGAGTGTGTTTCAAGCTGGGCTCATGCACCAAACTCTTCTATGAAAAAGGTATCAATGGAGTAATAGGGAGTTGGAACAGGACAACAGTGATGGATAATTGCTTACTTCTTTCACTCATCAAACTCCCCTTGATGAGGGAAACCTTTGCACTGAATTCATCTATCTCCTCTCTGTGCTGTGCCAAAATTATGTTGATAGTGGCTTTTTCATTTCTGGACTGGAACCTGTCCTCCAGGAATTTCTACATATCTAGTCTCTATTCTAGATCTTCATAAAGCCGGGTGAGACATAAGCAATTTTTCCTGTGGCAGTACTTCTGCACCTCTTCATCCCTCCAGCAAGGCCTGAAATAAAAACTCATCCTCATTTGTGCAATTGCTGCCCTATATATATAAGTTTTAAAGCAGTCCAAAGCTGTGGTCACACACACTAAATAATCCACTTTCAATCCACTTCCAGTGCACTTTCCAACTGGATTTTAACTGTGTGAACTGGCAAAACCCAGTTGAAAAGTGGACTGAAAGTGGACTGAAAGTGGATTATTGTTTGTGATCGCAGCCCAAGAGACATTTTCTTCTTGGATATAAAGCCCCCTTAACTGGTATATGTAGTCGAACCTTAGGCAGCTGGCACTCTTAGCATCTAGCTACAGACTCTGGCTGAAGAGGTATTTGACCAAATCAAGTGCATATGGGAGAGGGAAGGACAGGGAAGTTACCTGTTTAAAATGAGATCCTGCCTAGGGTATAGAAGTGAACAGAGGCCATAAAGCAATACAGAAGGGCAGCCTTGACTGCCTTCCTTGAGTCAACACTTAGCCACAGAGAGATATGGGGAGGAGCTGTGGCTTAGTGGAAGAGCCTCTGCTTTGCATGTGGAAGGTCCCAGGTTCAATCCTTGGCATCTCCGGATAAAAGGATGATGTGAAAGACCTCCATCTGAGACCTGGAGAGCCACTGGCAGTTTAATTAGACAAAACTGATCATGGAGGACCAATGGTCTGATTCAAAATAAGGCAGCTTCGTGTGTGACCATATATAGTGGAGAAATCCAGGAACCTATTTTAAGCCTGGCATGCAAATCTTGATGTCCTGGAGTCTTCTAAAGGTATGGGGGACCTAAGGGGGCCAATCACAACAGTTAATGCTCAGAAGGAAACTCTGCTGCCTGTAACTAAAAGAAAAAAAACCCCATGTGATGAATTCAAGCTTTAGATGAACTTTTCTAATTTCCTCTTTTCACTTCCAAAGCTCTCAAACTGACTATTTCCAATGAAAACATAACATATGCATTTATAGTAATTATCAGTTTTGCATTTTAAAGAAGCTCCTAGGAAGACAATTTAACACCCATCCTTCTATGAAAGCCTGTGGGAAATCCATTTTCTACCTGCCTTAGGGATAATAAATACACATTAAGATTTAGAACTGTGCAAGATCTAGAACTGGATATGTCCCTCAGTGTTTCAATGAGGGGGAAAAGCCACTATGTAAGAGCATCAAAAGATTCCCTTTTAGGTTATTCTAAAGAGAGAAAAAATGTTACTGTTATCCCTAGAAATGGCTATGAACCAGAAAAATGAGGTTCATTCTGGTTCTTGGTTTGTGGTGCATCTGATTCATGAGCTACGAACTGTCAAGAACTTTTAGGTGCCAAATGAACTAGTTCAGTTGATGAGGTTTGTGATGCAGTAGAATGTCCCCCAGCAAGCTAGAGATCCCAGTCTCACAGCACATCTTCTGCTGACTCTCCTCTACTTGCCCTCCAAGTTTGGTGAGGGGTGGATTTATGGGGTTCAAGTTACATCACCCCAAAGAAGGTCTCCCAGGAAAGTGCTTTCTGGGGAAATGACAGGAACAGGTTCGGGAGGTTCAGAAATGTATAGAACAGGGCCTGTGCAAACTGGATACATCAAACTCATAGGGGACCTCCCTCTGATACGTCTCTACATGCCCTCCACATTATGTGCAGATTGGACTTTGGGGGTCCAAGTTATGTCCTCCCAAAGAAGATGCCCCCAGGAAAGTGCTTTGGGGAAAATACCTGGTGCAGGTTCAAAATTGTATAGAATGGACCCCCTGCAAACTACACACACAGGAGACCTGACCCTGCTGCCCAATTGGAGTTTGACAAGCAGTTTGATTGAGTGGAGACAGTCTGTCTGGAAATGTATCCATTCATAAACTGCCCCAAACTGCCATGAACCACTTCAAAGTTCCTGGAAAGTTTGTGCCCATTGACCTGCCATAAACTTTAGTTTGTGAACTGTGAACCAGCCAAAAGTCATCATAAACTTTAGTTCATGAGCCAGTTCATGCACATCTTTAGTTATCCCACTGCTCCAAGCAGGGAGAAGAAGAAGAAGAGGAGGAGATTGGATTTATACCCCGTCCTTCACTACCCAAAGGAGTCTCAGAGCAGCTTACAAACTCCTTCCCCTCCCCAAAACAGACACCCTGTGAGGTAGGTGGGACTGAGAGTGCTCTGACAGAAACTGCTCTTTTTCAAGAACAGCTGTGCCAGAATTATGGCTTGCCCAAGGTCATCTAGCAGGTGCAAGTGGAGGAGTGGGAAATCAAACCCAGTTCTCCCACTTAACCACTACACCAAACTGGCAGCAGGGGCTAAGATTTATCCAGTTGATTCCCTTGGAAGGGGAGACTCAAGATGTCTGGAAACTTATGGTGTCTCTCTATTGTGTGTGTGTGTGTTAAGTGCCATCAAGTGACTTCCAACTTATGGTGACCCTATGAATTAATGACCTCCAAAATGTCCTCTTCTAACAGCCTTGCTCAGGTCTTGCAAACTGATGGCCGTGGCTTCCTTTACTGAGTCAATCCAGTGGGGGGAGGGGGGAGAGATCTGCAATCTTTCATCTACCCAGACTGGTGGTTTTAGTTTAACACAGTGTAAATTATACATGAACCTCAAGCCTGGTACAATATGTCTGTTAACTGATAAAAGACTTTGTATGCATTGGGAATCCACATTGAAGACTCTGATTTGCATATAATGTCTTTATTCTTAAGTGGATCCTCCCTTACTCCTCAGCAAGAGGTCTAGGGCCTTTAGCCCTAATGAACTCAACATGGGGCTATGCAAAAATTATCTTAAATATTTGTAACTCCCACTGTTGTTTTCTGACCTGCTGGCTGAGATGTCTACAGTGGCTTGACTTGAGAGTCTCCCCTGGGAGAAGCGTAGGGAAAACTGCTATTCAGACCTCACTTATTTCCTAGTGCACTTGTTGAGTAGCTCCACAATCTGCCCCAGTAGCAGATCATTTAATAGATGTTAGTTTTAGAGTGATTGATAAAGTTTATAAAAGAAATGCTGGTGCTTAACTGTGCAATTATGGAAAGCAAATTTTTGAAATTTTGAAAAAGTGAGAACAGAATTGCCCTGTCGATCTGCATATGAATCTACTTTCCTGAATGTGAAGAAATCCAGTTTTTAGATGACATTCTTGAACAGAGGCGGTTAACATGGAGTTAATTATTTGTTTAAAGCATTTTTGTATAAATAATAATAACAAAAAAGAGTTACAAGTAGGATGAGCATATGTCCCTATTACATTTTAAATGAATTTATATTTAGTTAGCCTTTAAAAAAAATTAATTGCTTTATATGCAATTTATATAGTATAATCAATGTATCTAATTCTCAATATGGCAAAATATGTGGATACTTAAATCCAGAGACTGGAGCCATGAACAGACAAGACAGATCTTTCTACAAACCTGAAAAGGCCCCAGATCTGCAGAAAAATCTGAAATCTAAAATACAAAAAACAAAATACATTGGAAGTTTTAAACCCCTCAAATACTAGAAGCAGCACCTGTAGCTTTAATAAATAAATACCGTTTTAGTGGCATTGTAGGGGTTGGTGGGCAAACACAACCTTCAAGCTTGGTTTCCATCAGTTACAGGCTGGGAAAGGGGAAAGGCCCTTTCCAGGGCTGTTTCAGCCTTTGAGGGAAGACTCATCAGGGTTAGGGCTGTCAGCAACCACTGGAGGAGTTGATACCAAGTGACTTTCATGTCTCACTCAGGACTGGCTGCTTGCTACTGTTCAACAGCAGCCAGCCCACAAAAGCCAGTGTGGAGTAGTGGTTAGAGTTTCAGACTAGGATATGGACAACCCAGGTTTGAATTTCCAGTTGGCCAAGGAAGCTTATTGAGTGTCCTTGAGCCAGTCACACTTTCTCAGCCTCATGTATCTCAATGTTGTTGTGAGAATAAAATGCAGGACAGGAGAATGATGTGAACTGCCTTGGTTGCCATTTTGAAGAAAGGTGTGGTATAAATGAATTAAATAAATAAAGCTGAGAACAGGTGCAGATAAAAGGCTGGGGGATTTTTTGGTCAGTTGGAAGGAAAAGAAGGAAGCAGGGAAAGCTGAGGATATGAAGGTTGCCAGGAGGAGAGAAAGAAGAAAATAGAGTGGGAAGAGGGATAAAAAGGGGAAGTGTGGTTCCCCCCCCCCCAATGTCCTTGCAGGTTGCCTACCTTGGTATACTGCTTTTCTATAATATATGCATAATGTTAGTTATTGACACACACACACATAATGTTGAAAATATATCACAGAATCATAGAATTGTAGAGTTGGAAGGGCCCTCCAGGGTCATCTTGTCAATCCCCTGCACAATGCAGGAAATTCACAAATACCTCCCTCCCACACCCCGTGACCGCTGTTCCATGCCCAGAAGATAACCAAAAACCTCCAGGATCTCCTGCCAAACTGGCCTAGAGAAACATTGCTTTCTGACCCCAAAGTGGTGATCAGCATTTCCTTGGGTGTGTAAGAAAGGGCCACAATATACCTATTACTGGGGGGGGGGTTGCTAGGAAGCAGAAGATAGGCGGAAAGTAAAAAAAATGTGATTGATTTGATAAGGAAGAATCAAAATTGAAATGGAGGTTTGGGGATCAAACAATTTTTAAAAAAAAATCAAAACAAGCAGGGTAAGAAATTCAAAATTGTCCCAAGTCTAATGTCCCTTTACAGAATGTGTAATTCCATGCACCTTGTATTCATCTTGTTATGTAGACCAGTTCCAGGACAACATTTGCCATCTGGCAAATCCATCCATTCATCAGTTTGTCTGCTGCTGCTGGAATATAATTCTCTGATGTCACATAACTTATTTATGTAACATAATTCACTATCCATGTCATGCCGGAAATCAGACCCGTGAATTGGAAGGAGCTGGTTTGTTTGTTTTTCCAAAGGACAAAAAAGAAAGTAAATCAACTCTTCAAATCAATATTTGAGAAGTATAAATTTATTATGAATGTAACATGCATTTTGGGTAGAACTTGCCAGTAACTTTGATTCTGTGGTAGCCTTACTGACTCTGTGTTTAAGGCCTTTTTTCTTGAGGAATTGCTTTTTTAAAAATAATTGTTCTTCCTGCACAACCTTGTTCTGTTACTAATCTCAATTACTCAAATTAATTAGGATATAAACACACCTAGAAGGACTGTAAAGCCACATTTATGACTGTAATATAAAATAGGACATTTGCCAATGCTAATTGAAATGATAAAATAGTTTATGGGATATGCAAACCTCTTCAAGTCATCCCTCCCTGCCTTTGTGTAATGGTACAGTAAACGCTTACCTTTCTCGATATGATTGTAGTTTTAAACAATAAAGAGGGGGCAAATTCCATTATCTTATGTCAAGAAAACCTCAAGAGAAGATAAAAGCACAGTTAATAAACAGGATTTCTTCCCAACAGCAATTGCTCTATAATGGAAAATTCACTTTCTAACCTTCTAGTCCAGGATGTTAATCAGTTAATCACTTCTCTCTCCATGATAATGGCTTAAAGTATTTTTCCTCCCTTTAGAGTAAAGGTGAATTCAAGGTTTCTGAACAGGAATGGCGATCAGTGGACGTGTAGGAAATGAAAGCAATTCAGTTGTTACATGCTTTCCACTTCCACAGAGATTACAAATTTCTGGGCTAGTCCTATGGGGTTTACTTCCCTTTGGATGAAAAACTGGCTCCCATATCCCCTTCTCAGCTGACATTTCTTGTTAAGATGATGTGGGATGGTAGCTCAGTAGCAGCACACATGGGGTTGGATCCAACCAGCTGACACTTTTCTAGTAGTGAAAAAGGGAGGATGGAATCCCCTTTGACTACCAAAATGTCTATGCTAGAGGATCATGAGGCCTGCATGAATAAAAGCATGTGGATTAAGGGATGTAGTAGGGAGAGGAACTGAAGACTGAGCAAAAAAACAAACAAAACCTGGCTGGATCCAACCCCTGCTTTGCATTCAGAAGGTCCCATGTTCAGTCTTCAGCATGTTAGGCAGCAGAGCTGGAAAAGGACCTCTCTGCCTGAGCCCTTTCAGAGCCACCACCAGTCTGCATATGCAATTTAAGACTAGAATTGATTTCAGTGGGAATAGACTGAAGTAAGTCTGAATAGGATCACACTGAAGATGGACTAGTAGCCTGACTTGGTAGGGACATGAAGAAGTTTGCCATTTGCCTGCTGGGGGTGGGAGCACTCCCACCCTCAACTCCCATTGCCTGCTGGTATGCCAGTGCCTGGTGGGAGGGGGAAAAATCACTGTTAGGTGACAGTGTTACATCATTTCCAGGGGAAACCTGGAAGCAACCTCACATCTCTCTAGGAATTGCTGGAAAGTCTATGATACCTCCCCATGTCCTCCCCCCACCCCGACTCCTGCAAGTTGCAAGTTGCTGGCTCGCAACCCTAGACCTAACTTAATGTTGTGAACACACTAATTTGAAACTGTCAGGTTCTGACATAGATTTTCCTATTCAGGATGAAACTGCAATCACCTCCTCCTAACAACCCTAATGATTTATTACTATTAAAATGGATGCATATCCTAGCATCAAATAAAAATGGGATAAAATGTATAATTGGCTGATGTAAAATGTCATGAAGTAAGCAAATTGGGAACATCAACAACAAAAACTGGTGAAACAAAAAGGCACACTATGGCAACATACAGAAACAAGGGGGTAGGGTTGCCAACTCTGGGGAGGGCAGGGTTTGAGGAGGAGAGGGACTGCGGCAGGGTACCATGCCATAGAGTCCCAGCATCCCGAGCAGCCGTTTTCTCCAGGGGGACTGATCTCTGTCACCTGGAGATCAGTTGTAATTCCAGGAGATCTCCAGGCCCCAGCTGGAGGTTGGCAACCCTACAAGGGGGTGTTCATCCATCTAGAGGCAGCTTCCTAAAAGAAACTGGATGAAATACAGAATTAAGGAAATGATTAAGGTTTAATTTCCCCCATTGTTTTTGTTCGCAACCTGCTTGAGCTCTCTACTTTTATAAGAGCAGTAACACCTTTAATTAAACAAAACTAGACCTTTAATTAAACAAAGCAAAACCTTTAATTAAACAAAAAGGTCGTTCAAGCTCCTGGTAAGAATAACCCATCTGCTGAATTAGACTTGAAATCACACTTCAGCTGTAGTAACTTAAAACCCTGTAATACTCTGGATTAAAAAAAAAACAGCAAAAAAGAACTGCTAAAATCAGCATAATCAACAAAAAATACATAATCAGAAATACTCAAAAGTTTATATATAAGGTGCTCTGAAAAAGCATTATTTTAATGCTTGATGACAGCAGAGATGTGGCAAAGGTGGCCTCCCTAGGAAGGGAGTTCCACAGTCTTGACAGGGGGATCTCCATGTTAGTCTGTCGCAGCAAAATTGAACAGAAGTCCAGTAGCACCTTGAAGACTAACAAAATTTATTCCAGCATAAACTTATAGGAGTCAAAGCTCACTTTATCACATATATGAGGTATATGATCTATATGTTCATGTTAAAGTTACAAGGGGGAGAAAGGTGGGCATGGAGAGATGTTACAAAGAGGGGCCAGTCTGAAACAGTGACACTCTTGGTATCATACACATGCATATATGCATGGCAGCAGAACACATGCACACTTTTATTTATTCATAATAAATTAAACAAATTTATTTTATGGGGACTCAAAACATCTTACATTGTTCTCCTCTCCTCCATTTTGTGCTCACAACAATCCTGTGAGGTAGGTTAGGCTGAGAGCATGTGACGGTCTCGTGTCACCAAGCAAGCATCCATGGCAGAGTGAGGATTCAAACTTCTGCCTCTCAGAACCCAGCCTGATACTCCACTATGCCACACTGGCTTTCTATGTATATATGCAGATATGCATTTATCTTATGGATGTATTTACATCCATTGTAATGACCCCCAGTCCGCTATTGTCAGAGTAAAGGGCAGATGCTCCAGTTACTTCATCAAGAACTTATGATTAAGAAACATAATTTGCATTGCTGATGGATTCCCTGTTTCATTGTACTTGGAGTCCAAGTGTAACATTTTGCATTGCAAGGAAGAAAAGGAGCCAATTTCCCTCAAAAAGAACAAATGCCAGTACTACTTGCAATTACTGAGTTCAATATACTTGAAGTCTAAATTGGAACATACTCCCAGTCCCAAGGTATCCATAGCCAAGGCCTCTAGTAATCTTTTTGCACCAGGTAATATGCTGCTGTTGATACCTCCAGTGTAGTATTAAATAGCACAGATGGAAAGCTGTTAGATATACACGATCTCTCTGTTCCTGCTGTTCTCAAATAAGCTCCACAGCAAGATGACTGTCACTTTGTGGATACATTCATGGCATTTTAAGCTATTGTGCAAAAACCCTAGGGACCACTCAGGCAATTGAAATGAGTGGAAACTGAACAATGGCCCACTTGCCCTGGTAGCAAATTCTCATTCATTTCAATGGGCTTGAACTGAAAAATATGGGAAGATTACATTGGCTGTGTTCTGGGACCATAATGTGTAGGGTAACACCACCACCACAGTGTTGGTATATCATTGTTGGTAGCAAAACATGGGCATCAATAGTTGGTGTCCTGTGCGGAGAAAAGTAAATAAAAGACTTTACACCAAGGTACAGAGAATATAGCCATTGCACCAAAGTTCATAGCAACCTCACAGCAACTCATCAGTGACAACCTTGTGACAGGCAGGGAGAGAAGTAGCCAGGCATTGTATGTTCATGCAGTAATGCTCCCCCCCACATACCAGCTTTCCAACACCCACATGCAGAAAACAACAAGAGGGCGGGGGGGGGGGAAGGAACATGGCACCCACCATTGTGGAGCTGTGGAATGGATACAAACCATGAATCCTCTCCTGCAATGCTGTTACCACATGTATTCCCTTTCACATATACCCTTAGATATGTGAGGATTCTCTACCTTGGGTTTGAATCACCCTCCTGGAACCACAACCAGTTTGGAGGAAATTAAGCTCAGTGTCAGGGGAAAACCTCTGCCCAATTCTGCAATCTGCCCACCTTGGGAGATTGACACACTGGCCAGCTAGGGGGAGCAGAACATATGGTTTCGGAATCTTTACTTGGATAGTGGGCAAACAAGCTGAATGTCTCATGAAAGCAAAGGAGTTTACCTATCCTTAATCTACTGAGCTGGGTAGGTGTTGGATCCCCAGGCATTCGAAATAACTCCACGTTTGTTTCAAAGCAAGGTTTATTTCAAAGCGATGGTTCAGACAGGAACAAGGACATTGTTAGGAATGACTACCAATACACAGGTATAGCATAATAAAGGGATTTGAACCATGGAGGGCCAATAAGGCCAGTTCCCGCTGGCGGGAATAGAACTCGTAAACGCGCGCCTATTCCAAGGGAACGTAACAGTTCAGTACCATCAACATAGGTTCAGTTCACAGGGTAGATAACCATAACAAGCTGAGCGAAGCCCCGACTCCCACCACCAGCTGCATGACCTTGGCCAGTTCCGCAAAATACAGAGAAGCATAATGAAGCTTCAAAAACCCAGGGGGGGGGGAAGAGCACAAGACATGTGAAGCAGGTAACATCAAACACAATGGCAGCTAGCTGACAGTAGGGTATGTTGTCCATCCTGATGATCCAGAAAATGAGATTGGGAGATTTACAGAGCTTCCAAAAGTCCTGAGGAAATACTGAGAGGGTAAAGGCAGTAGAGGGACACTCTTTTGTGTTGAGGAAATGTCACGAAGTCTCCCCCCAAAATGAAAAGTAGAGTTGGCAGGCTTTATGCAAGTGGAGTAGAAGAGATCACTGCACACTTTGGCTGGCAGAGCAATGGCAGTTATAGCAGCCAACATAAAGGAATATCAAATAAATGACTGTAAAATACAGGATAAGGTTCTATGAATTTCTTGGCTCTGATTGAATTAATGGGAGGTCTTCTCAGGAGGACAAAAAAAGGTGATTACACTCAGAATGAGGAATATTCAGGGTGGACAAAATGGCCTGGCAGGGTAGAGGCTTCACACATGCATGAGGCAAGCTGGTAGGAGATGTCCAGGCAAGCCAGCTTGATAATAATTAGATTTTACACTCAGGAGATTGTGCGTTTACTGACAAAATCACAATGGTGGACTGAGGCAGGAGTCTGGATTTGCAAGCCCTTGTTGTGATGGCTAGACAAGTTGATGTCCCATCAGTGGGTCAGTCTCCTGCCCAAGGTGTTGGCCACTCAGGAGTGTCCATAACCTTGCCGTCTCCAAAATAAAAGCTGTTTCTAGGTCCTAAGATGGCTGCCAAGGTGTGTGAGTTTAGCCAAGATGAAGATGGGGTTGACAGTATACTTCAGGAGCACACATGGGGAAGGAATATGACCACTCCAGCTGTACTACCCACATTCCTCTGTTTCTACCTTTAAGCTCATTTGCCATAAGCAATGTCCAAGCTCTCTTCCACACAAAGGTTCAGGTCTTGGGGGAGGCCACCTAAGGTATATCAGCCTTTAGCTAGGCAAAGGGGTGCAGACCCTAGGGCAACCAGAAGAGGACACACAACTGCATATTCACATGTGGCATTCTGGTTATCTCTCCAATAGCTCACTGGGGAAATGCCCTCATGGCAAAAGGGGTCCATGGGGCTGAATCCCACCCTGGGAGGTGCCGGCATGAGGCACCTTTTGGCCAGTACCAGGCCCATCAGCAACAAAACAGAAGGGAAAAGTTCAAATGGGAACCCAGACCTCACACATACTAGAACAGTCCTCTAGTCACGCACCCAACTGGGCACATAGGAATGAGACACAGCACAGGGCATAAAGACTGCCCCAGCAGCCTTGGCTTTCCCCTCCCCTTGCAAGAGCATGTCTGTGTAAACATGGGATTCTCCCCCCAGCTCCCTAGCACTGTGAGTCCCATGTTGAAGACAGTAAAGGTTAGTAACAAGCAGGGGCGTGGGAACCAATCTCCATCTCCAAACACGGAGCATGTATGAATAGGCAAAGATCCAGTTTTTAACTTCCCTCCACATACCATTAATGAGAATTTACCAGGTTGTTTGTGACTGAGAGTTCAGTCACTGACAGGGAAAGGATGCTCAGCCTTTGTCCAGGACTTTGAATGTACACTTAAATAGAAAAAAAAGTTTCCAATATTGCAGATAATTGGCATAGATTTCTCCTCATTCAAATGAATATGTACAGTGTCTAAAAATGCATTTCTGAAGGATTTTTTAAAAAAAGGATGTCTGAAGCAACAGTCTATGGAAACAAAAATGAGCAGCCACAGCAACTATCTACCTTCACCCACAGCATAAAGATGCTCAATACAGGAGAAAGTTTTGCTACATGACCATCTGTCTCTATGTTTCTACTTCCATTCAAGCCCAATGGTTACAGAATCAAGGTGGCTCAAAATTTATTCTCTGTTGATCTCCGAACGGGCAAGTCCAGAGCTAAGTCTTATATCTTCGCCATATTGAAAATGTAGCAAGCTTTGGTCACATTTTTGGAGGCTGTGAATATCCAAGAAACATGGAACAAATTTAGAGTCCAGTGGCCCCTTTAAGACCAACAAAGGTTTATTCAAGATATGAGCTTTCATTCTCATACCTTGAATAAACCGTTGTTGTTCTTAAAGGGGCCACTGGACTCTAAATTTGTTCTACTGCTTCAGACCAACACGGCTGACCACCTGGAACTACCCAAGAAACATATCAGTCACAGGCAATCAGTAGCCCTCAAGCTAAGGATTCCCTGTGGATATTTATTCTCTACAGCTTTGGAAGATATATTGGGCACTGTGCCTTTCATTTGAGGCTGCAGAAATCTTTGTGGACTAATTCCCAGCTCAGTTAGGCACTCAGGCATAAAGAATGAAATGTAACAACGGCCGTATGTACCATCTAACCAATTATACCAAATGCGAACAAAAGAAGCACAAGAACACAAAAGTGTTCAAGCATCCATTATAAACAGTTCCAATTTCCTTTCTAAATGTCAAGTACAAAATATATATTTTACATGCAAATAACTCTGGAGGGTGGTTGCTAATATACTCCTGAAATTACATTTTTTTTCAAAACCATGACCTTTCTTACTAACAATAACTTACATTTTAATTAAATCTGTGGCCATTTTCACTTCATGCCAAATATCCCAATGATATACATTAGAGACTTTTCCTGTCAGAAAAAGAAAGCAAAAGGTCACAGACTTAAATAATTATCAACTTTAACTTTCTTAATGATCTATTTTTTTAAATGACAGGTATGTGACTTTCTTATTAGAAAAATGAGAATGACAGTATAGGTGAGAAAAATTAAAATGTGAGGGGAAAGTAAGAATGTGCACATTTTGTGTAGGAGAGAGTTTTGATTTACTGTGTGCAAGGCCACCTAGTTTTCTAATGATAACCAAAGCTGCAATTCAAAGCACATTTACATTGAAGTAAATCCCATGAAGCAGCACATATCTCCCCATCACATCTGCATTCTAAATAGCTTCCAGATATGTTTTTGTCCACAGGGCTCCTCCAAATGCATTTCTGAAAGTAAACAAGCAAGGGGAGTAGCAACTTGTGGGGTGTATGACTAGAGTCACAGACGTGTTTAGCAAGAAAAGC
>NW_015162020.1:88773-135391 GCF_001447785.1 Gekko japonicus | reverse complement strand
CCAAAGCACCTTTTCTCCCTCCATAATAGAAGTTTATTAGGATTTTGTTACATGAATGTATGTAATAGTTAGTTATCCTAACATTTAGGCACTCATTAGAGAACAGAGTACCAGCCTATGGCTCCGTCCCATGGTGCTGCTATAACTGGGCACCATTTGGCCAGGATCAAGGCCCATTCTGCATCTAGGATTTGCTCCGTTGTTTTATCAAACCCACACTGGAACAGAAACAATGCAGCTCAAAACAACATTCAAATACCCTGGGCCAATGCCATATGACTGCAGAGTCACCCCTGAACGGCTATAAAACGGTCATAAATCTATGCAGACGGTACCATAAAACTGAGCGATCAAAGGAAGTGAAACCAGCATGCAGTGTGGAGGCTACCATAAAATTCGACTTTCAAAGAAAGTGAAAGTGGCACGCAATGTAGAGGGAAATTTCTGTTCCAATGTGGGTTTGGTAAAACAGCGGAGTGAATGCTAGATGCAGAATGGGCCCAAGTTGCAGTCACTGTCCAGAAAGGATTGAGGCTAAAGCTTGGATGGGGTGATCTATACAATTGGTCCCACTTGTGTTTTTATTGTTGTTGTTTGTTTGAGGGTTTGTTTGTTTGCTGTTAGGTTGCAGCCAACTTAGGGGGACCCTGTAGGCCACAGGGTGCAGGAACCTGGGTGCAGGAACCATACCGTCTAGGGCTCTTATCCAGCCTGCAAGCAACTGGTGTGGCGGAGGGAACAGGAGGCTGTGCGGGGGAGGGCAGTGGGCAGACCCACTCTGATTGTGGCTTCAGCATGGCAGAACAATCCTGTCTGCAGCAATCAAGTAGAACCTCTGCGCTTCAATGGCAGCTTCACTGGCAATTTGGGAGCCACAGCATCTGCATTCATGCTGCCTCAGGGTTTCAAGATGAGGTTATGCACCTCTCTGCTTGACCTGCAGCTCCAGGGATGCTGTCCCGGATGGCTGTGGGGATCAGAGTTTGCACATGAGGGGGCAAAGGTGAACCTCTGCTGGGGCCTGCTGGCAGCCAGCACTGCCACCGAATTTGCACCTCCCTATATGGTGGCTGTGCATGGAGGAGGTGGCACAGCTTGCTGACAATCTCTGGCTTGAACCCCCGGCATCACCCATCATGGATCGCCTGGCAGCCTTGGCCAAAGGCAGCTGCAGCAGCATGGATGTCTCTGGCTGTGGTCACATGGCAAGCTTCTCACGATTTATTCCTGTGGTAAATTTGATCCAGGAATATTTTTTCGGGTTGGGATGATCACACATCCCTCCCCAAACTGCTTGCATCACACGATGAGGCTCCAGGCACCATCCAGATAGCCGCAAGAGTTGGGTTTTTTTAATTGCTTTGTGCATGTGCATATGAACACAGCTGAATCACTGCCCCCCCTTGGCACAAAGACATTAAAGTTAAGAGTGGCAGAGGTGGCGGGACAGAAGGAAGCTTCGCTCCTGCCTCGGCCAGAACTGCAGAGCCGAGGAGAACAAGTTCTATGTCACTTCTCCCAACCGACCCGGTCATCCTTCTCCCCCTTCCTGCCTCCAATACAAACACTGGAGAAATAATGCCTCCTTCTCGTCATTGTCTGCCTACCGGAGGCTCTATCACATTTGTTGTCTTCTCCACAAACCTCCGCTTTTGAAGGGGAGGGGAGAAGCCCAGAAGGACGGGTGAAAACAGCCATTCAAGCAGCTGCAGCCCCAGAGGCGTGGTGCCGTCCATAGCAACAGTTCATATAACAGGCGCACACACAAATGCAGGCGGGTGCTTCCTCTCAGTTGTCTCTCTTCTCTCTCACGCCATCCAGAAATTTACTGCAGCTGTGAAAGGACGAGCCATTTCCACCATTCCCCCCCCCCCTTGCTGGCAACCCAGAGTTTTAACCATTCAGAGACCGAAGAGAAGGGAGAGCAGACTGCGAGGAGGGAACAGATGGGAAAGATCAGAGGCTGGTAGCATGGAGCCAATGAGTGGGGGCATGCCTTGCAAACCACAGGCAAATTGGAAGTAGGGGATGTGCGCTTGAATACCTTATAGAATTAAATCATTGCTCATGCACTCAAAGATGAAAGCTGGAAGAAGAAAAAACACCTCATGACCCAAAAGACAGTCAGATGACCCCAATCACAATCATTGCAAGAGATGGCTGTCCCGATCAGCGAAATCGCAGATGCAAAGCGCAAATACCAGGAAAGTACTTGATTTTCCCAGTGCAGGAAAATGCAGGAGGGAACTGGGAGCATTGCAGGAGTGAGCCCGCTTTGGCGTGGGAGGTGGATCAGCCCGCCTGGTCAGTGATTTTAAAAGTGGGAGGAAACAGCAGTGAAACCCGATCAAAATGACCGTGTGGCCACAGCCTCTGACTTATTGTGCTCTGATTGGCCTGGGTCCTGCCATGCATGTGGCCTCACACCTGCCCCCCACTTCCACAGGTGGGGAGGGCTTAGTTCAACTTGTCTTCTCAGTCCCCTTCCATGATGGCTTGGGGATGGGGGGAGCTTGCGCCACTCAATTGCTTCACATTTTTAGCCTGGGGCCCAGGATCACAGCACTGGTGGCGGGAGCAGGCAGTGTGAGGGCATCTGCCCAGTGCTGCATCAATGGCTCCTGTCTGCCCATGCAGGTTTTCCTCTGCACCCCTGCCCCAGCCCATGGAGCTTACCAACTGCTGTCCTTCATAAAGTACCTGGCATTACATTTTATGGCACACATGGCCCAGCCCAAGTCACACTTATGTCAGATCCAGCCCACATAACAAATGAGTTCAACACCTGAGTGTAGGGCTTTCAAGGCAAGAGAAAATTCAGAGATGTTTTGCCATTGCCTGCCTCTGTGTAATGACCCTGGACTTCCTTGGTGGTCTCCCACTCAAAAACTAACCAGGGCTGACGCTGCTCAGCTCCCAAGATCTAATGAGATCCAGCTACTGTGCTATCTAGGTCAGGGCACTTGTGGGGTATCAAGTCTGTAAATATCCAATCACAATAATTCATAGTAAAAAGACTCACATGTTTTTACTCTTCTGTCTAAAGAGTGCCCTATCCACCAAAGACAGAGAGAGTAAGCTCTAGATTTGATGTGTCTCGGATTAATTGGCAAGCCTAGATGAATATTCTGGCTGTTCATCCTCCATTTCTCTCTCTGTGTGTAAAGTGCCAAACAGTCACAGCTGACTTCTGGCAAACCCAGCAAGGGGTTTTCAATGCATATGAGAAGCAAAGGTGATTTGCTATTGCCTTCCTCTGCAGAGTCTCCTTTGGTGATCTCTCATCCCAGAACTGCTCCTCCTTAGCTTCTGAGTGTTGTTGTTGTTCAGTCACACAGTCGAGTCCGACTCTTCGCGACCCCATGGACCAGATCATGCTAGGCCTACCTGTCTTAAGGTCCTCTTCACTTTCTTCCATTAGAGTGGTATCGTCTGCATATCTGAGGTTGTTGATCTTTTCCCCAGCAATCTTAATTCCCGCTTGTGATTCATTCAGGCCAGCATTTCTCATGATGTACTCTGCATATATATTAAATAAGCAAGGTGACAATATACATCCTTGTCGTACTCCTTTTCCTATGCTGAACCAATCAGTTGTTCCATATCCGGTTCTAACTATCGCTTCTTGACCCTTATACAGGTTTCTCAAGAGACATGTGAGGTGGTCTGGTCCTCCCATCTCTTTAAGACCCTGCCATAATTTGTTGTGATCCACACAGTCAAAGGCTTTAGCATAGTCAGTGAAGCAGAAGTAGATGTTTTTCTGGTACTCTCTTGCTTTCTCCATAATCCAGCGAATGTTGGCAATTTGATCTCTAGTTCCTCTACCTCTTCGAAACCCAGCTTGTACTTCTGGCAGTTCTCTATCCACGTACTGTTGAAGCCTAGCTTGTAGGATCTTGAGCATGACCTTGCTAGCATGTGATATCAGTGCAATTGTGCAATAGTTTGAACATTCCTTGGCATTGCCCTTCTTTGGGATTGGAATGTATACTGACCTTGTCCAATCCTGTGGCCACTGTTGCGTTTTCCAAATTTGCTGGCAAATGGAGTGCAGAACTTTAACAGCATCATCTTCTAAGACTTTGAATAGCTCAGCTGAAATACCATCACCTCCACTAGCTTTGTTGTTAGCAATGCTTTCTAAGGCCCATTTAACTTCACATTCCAGGATGTCTGGCTCGAGGTCAGTGATTATACCGTCGTGGTTGTCAAGGACATCGAGGTCTTTCTTGTATAGTTCTTCTGTGCCTTTGCCTTTCACTTTCCTTCTTTCCTCTGCTATTTTTTAAAGCCTCATCAGACAGCCACTTTGCTTTCTTGCATTTCTTTTTCTTTGGAATGGTGGTGAGTAGGGCTTCTGAGTAGGGGTGTGCAAAAAAAAAAAATTGGAGGATTCGGATTCGGCCAACTTGGGCAGAATCAATTTCGGCCGACAGTAAGATTCCAGCAAGTCAGTTTCGTCAGTACCAGCTGACTGTGGATTCTTTCTGCCAGCCGAATGTCAATTTTAGCCCCATTATATCCCCATTGAAGTCAATGCCGAAAACATAGGGTATATTCTGGGGGCTGGAGGGAAGGGGGTTTGAGTGAGAGGCTCCAAACTTACAGGGATGCTGCTGGAGCTTCTCCCCAAGATACCCACCAAGATTTAAGAACATTGGACCAGGGGGGTCCAATTCTACGGGCCCCCAAACAGGTTACCCCCACCCCCTCCATTGTTCTCTATGGTGGGAAAAAAGTTATTTTTCCCCATGGTGGTGTTAGTGGATCTGGGGGGAGGGGGTTTGAGGGAGAGGCTCCAAATTTTCAGGGTAGCTTCTGGAGCCTGTCCCCACATAAACACCCATGTCCCAAAGCAATTGGACCAGTGGGCCCAATTCTATGGGTACCCAAACAGTTTACCCCCATTACCACCATGGTTTCCAATGGGGAAACCCAGCCAGCAGCACTTAAGGCAGGCAAGCAGGCAGCACCCAGCACTCAGACTCTCCCAGAGAATCTCAGGGAAAGTGAACTGTCTTGGGAGGTGCTTGTTTGCCATGAGAACAAGTGGCACACTCCAGAACAAGGTTTTTGGACTAGATGTAAAGCTATAATAAACAGTACTGGTCAGCAGCATCAAAATCACGTAAATGCATTTATCTGTTGCTGCTGCTCTTGACATTCTCATTGCTTCACAAATGGAAAAGACATTCACAGCATACATGGATTTCCAACATACTGAAACCTATTTTCATAATACATCGAAAAGGTGCTTGCTTTTGTGCTAGAATTATGATTTTTGATATGCTGACCAACCATCTTTTAAAGCACTCTCTAGAATGGCTATCTTCCTTTTGAACAATGTCATCCTACAAAGAGACAAGACTGAACAGACTCCTTCTCCACGTTTTGGATAGCCCTCATAAGTCTCTGGAGTCTTGTACTCCCATCAATTAGTTTGTTCAACCTCAAACTGGGTAGAATTGGCTGTTGTAGGTCAATTGATTTCTGCACTTTAACCTGAACTCTAAAAGCTGGTTCACAGTGCAATTAAGTCCAAGTTAATCTTCTCTGAGCAATGACTGGCAGCTGAAAGTGTAAACTGACTAGTCACTGACAGCACTGTTTCAGCATTGATGTGAGGCGATAGGAAAGCTGTATCAGTGAGTGCCCATTCACAAATGCAAGTTGTTACTTGATGGCACTATCTTCAAGTGGTATACATGAGAATCAATAGTAATCTATGCAAGTTAAAATCTGAAATACAACATGCTTTCTTCCTTTCCTTTCAGGAAGAACACTTTGTATCATTCAGATTTTCCCAGTATGGTGGAATATTGCCTAGTTCATGGAATTATCCATTTTAAAATCTTTGTGTACAGAAGCTGTCTCTTCTCCAAGATAGGGCTCACTACAACAATCTGATTGACAAGTGAAATCCCACTGACATTTTTGAGGTACATTTCAGACATTAACTTTTAGTCCACATCTATACTATACATGCAAGGAATTCTGGTTTTGCCATGATTTTATGCAGCACATGTCTTTATAGGCAAACATTTTTCTTCCAGTGTATTGTGATTTTGTTTAGAGATGTCCTCCAGGCTCCCCGAAAGAAAAGATCCACAACTTCTTTGAAATAAACAAGTGTTTCTTTTACATATTATACAACTTGGGCTTAATGGTACTACCTGTAGCCATCTTACAAACATTCCTGCTGGATCTTCCCAGAATCCTTGAACATGGCCTCACCTCCTAACATTAGTACTTTACTACACAATCCTTCTGTATTGCTTTACCATACAGTGTTATGTATAAAGTACCCCTTACAGGTATATTTGTACTGCATGGAAGTAGCTTTATCTGAGATAAAGGCCAGTTGGAGTTAGCCACTTGACATCTACAGCAGTTGTTCCTCTATTAGTTCTGGGGTCATAAACCTGTAAATTATTTCTAGAAGAGAGAGGGAATTGGTATAAATGGCTGCTGATGTCACAAAGGCACTGGAGACAAGCATATGTCTTTTAGCAGATCAGAGAGATTTCTCACAGGTGGTAGAATTTAGGGCTGATCTAGACAATATAGCTTACTACATCCTAGGCTGAATCCAATCAATAAATTCAGTGCATGATAGTCTCATCCATGGAATATATTTCTTCTTCCACTAAAATTTCAGTTTGCACTAGAGATGGGCACAAACTGGGAAAATTGTGGTTTGTGGTAGTTTGTTTGGTTACACGAACCACAAACTATCACAAACTTTTCCCATTTTCCCAACCAGTTTGTGGTTTGTTCAGTTCATGAATATGGGAGGTGGTAGAACAGCCCCCTCCTGAGTTAGTGACACACCAAACTCACAGAGAGTCTTCAGCAGGCTCTCCTCCACCCACCCTCCAGGTTTGGTGAAGATTGGATTTGGGATGTCTGAGCTATAGCCCCCCCCCCAAAGCAGGTGCCCCCAGGAAAACTCAGCTTCAGCCTCCCCTTAAATCAGCCACACAGCAAACAATTCTTCTTAACTCACTCTCACATGATGACTAACTCCTCTCTCTTCTTGCTGCAAAGTGAAAGCAACTGAGTCAGGGTTTGGGTGTGTGTGAGTGTGTATACACACACTCTCTCACACACACTATCTGCTCCCATAGAGCATAATGGGAGCTCCATTGTTGGTTCCCAGAGCTGCCAATCAAGCTATGGGTGTTTCTAGGGTTCTCCACAAGTCCACCCCCAGTGTTGCCTAGAAATTGATTGAATCAGTGCCAGGCTGTCTGGAGAACGAACCACTCTAATGAACCAAATGAACCTCCATGAAAAAAAGGCAGTTCATTTTTGGATTTTGGAACAACGTGCCCAAATGAACCAGTTTGAAACAAACCACAAACTGGCTTGGTTTGTGCTTGAACCACAGTTCATTTCTCTATTTGTGCCCATCACTAGTTTACACAAATCAGTAGTTTCCAATGGGTCCTTGTGCACAAGGAACTTTTAGTAGAAGAGAAAGCATGCACTCCAGCAGAGACTGTATAGTGCATTCATAGTATTGAAGTCATGATGTCTAACATGAAGGTTCATTGTTGACAGCCTTAATCTGTACTGTTATGATTTAAAGTTGTTTTGGTTTTGTTTTGGTTTTCTTAAAAATGCTTTTAATGCTTTTCAATTGAAATGTGTTTCCTCTTCCTTGTCTTGGAGCTCTAGTTTCTTATCTCATAAGTCACTATAGCTTTCTAAAGGAATTTATAGCAGTCAGTGCTTTTGAAAGAGGAACATAAGACACAAGACAGATAGTCTTCACCCTTTCAGATTGTTTGGAATCAGAATTCAATAGCTGGAAGATACTAAAAGCCTCATTCCCTGTGAGCATAATGCAAATGTTCAAAATGCCATAAGTGACAAATGTAACATGAAATAATAATAGAATTGTTGAGGCTGCAAGCTACCAACTCAACACACCAAGTGCACATGGTGACTGTTATAAATGAATGTTAAAAATGAATATCATAACATGAAAATAGACCACACCCTGTGTTATTTAGACCAATCCCTGGAGTCAGAACCAAGCCAGGTTATTAATTTCACTTCCTTGTAATGTACCTAACAATATGTCTCCTGGTATTGGGGCCAATAAAATAATTGAAGAAAAAAATGATGGGCAGACAGATTTAAAACGTGGGACATTATGTTGCAGAATAATAACTATGTGCAACTGTGTTGACCATGGGGGGAAAATCCTGCCATTAATTGTACCAAGGCATCCAGAACAATGCTTCCACAAGATTATTTTTTAATTTAAAAAAACCTTCGTGGTTTCTAGTTGCTTCACACGTTCACACTGACTCTGACATATCCATCGCCTCAAAATTATGCAACAGAGATTATTTAATACTATTTTTAGAGAGGGGGGGGAAAGCTCCTTCTCCATCTTGGTCTTCTTTTTGGTAACTCTGGGCTGCTTTTAATATCTGCATAAAGTGGAAACCATTTACATGTTACAAAGCTTAATTATCTCAAACTGTAAAACTGAGAAAACTGAACTATAGCAGATGTGTAACACTTTATATTAACCTCCAGGGCTTCTCTATCCCATGGGGCGAATATTGCTATAATCTCTAAACCTAATCCATATGTCCTGAGCCCTAAAGGCATGCTATAAATAGGTAGATTAAACTGAACATTGTAAACTCCAGCTAGGAATAGGGAAATCCATGCAGCTCTAATAAACCTGGGTTACAAGAATCCTTTATAGGTACTTTTATTAAAGCACCATGTTATAAAATATGCTTGGATGTCATAATAAGGGAGGTTTACGTATCAATGTGGTTTCCAGGGATTTTCATAGTTTTGGATTCCTGGAGCAAAATGCGCTTAGTAAAAGCTACACTTAAATGTCCTAAATAAAGTCAAATGTTTCCAAGCAGTTATTTCTGTTTTGGAGACTGAAACTTGAAGAAAAGAGCTCCAGATGGGCAGTAGGTTCAGGACAGACAAAAAGAAATACTACTTTACACAGAGAGTGTGATTAACATGTGGAATTCACTGCCAGAGGATGATGGCCTGTCTCTCCCATAGAGGTACCCCAAGGCTCCCCATTTTTCCAGGGCAGTAGCCACAGAAGCAGACATCAAGAACCAAGGCAGGCACAGGCCATGTTGTTACAAAGTCAAAGCACAAACATTTAGAAACAGTAAACTTTAATGGGAACATACTGTAACAAAACAGGCACCATACCACATGGAAACGGGGAAACCCCAGGGGGGGGCATGGGACAGGTAGCCTGGCCATCCACCATTGCATGCACATCAGCTACTGTTAACCGTAGCACCCCTTAACTGTAGCACCCCAGGATGAAAAAGACTGACAGCTGATCCATGGTCCTGACAATCTGCAGCAAGTGCTGGCAGGGGTGCAGGAGCATGCTTGCCCACTTGTGCTCCCATTCACATGCCTAACATGCCCCCATTCCTCCCCACAGGGACATTTCTAATGGCTTTCATTCTCCCCCTCTGATAATGTTGCAATGTAATTTTTATTATGTTGTATGGGTTTTAATTTAATTTAATTCCCATCCTGAAGAAGTGCAATGCCAAGGAATTTTCAAACTATCACACCATTGCACTCATTTCACACGCTAGCAAGGTCATGCTCAAGATCCTACAAGCTAGGCTTCAGCAGTACGTGGATAGAGAACTGCCAGAAGTACAAGCTGGGTTTTGAAGAGGTAGAGGAACTAGAGATCAAATTGCCAACATTCGCTGGATTATGGCGGAAGCAAGGGAGTACCAGAAAAACATCTACTTCTGCTTCATTGACTGCACTAAAGCCTTTGATTGTGTGAATCACAACAAACTGTGGCAAGTCCTTAAAGAGATGGGAGTACCAGACTACCTCAGATGTCTCCTGAGAAACCTGTACAAGGGTCATAGATGCAATGAACATGAAATTAAGCAACCTCTGGAAGATGGCAGAGGACAGGAGGGCCTGGCATGATGTAGTCCATGGGGTCATGAAAAGCTGGACTCGACTGCGTGACTGAACAACAAAAATAGGTTCTAATACTCTGGAACTATGTTTTAACTGTTTTAATTGTTCTATTTATCCACTGTAACCCGCCCTAAGCCCTGCTGTGCAGGGGAAGGTGGGCTAGAAATTAAATAAATAAATTGTGCATGTGCAAAAAAATTAAAAAGGCCATGTCGCTGGCATAGTGCATGACGAGAGGTGGCTTGCCCCCCTTTTGAATTAATTGTGGAACACATAGAGTGGGTCTGATCCTGAGGCAAAAGCCCTACTGTGGAACAAGCAGGGCAGAGTCGAAGCATCAGATGCGAGTTCCACTCACTGCTAAAATGAGGTAAGAAGGTATTGCAGAAATGGTCCAGCTCTGAGGGATAAAATACTCTCTATCCATCCTTTCGCCATCAGAGGCCGGGGCTGCAAACTGCAGCCTGCTGGTTCCCAGTGCTTTGCTGTGCTCTTGTATTTCCCAGGGGCATGTTGGCATGGCAGTGGCAGCGAAGGTGCCCAGTGCTGAAGCTGTGCTGCACATGGTGATCCCACCCATTGTAGTGGATGCTGTGAAGTCAAGGTCTTATCTAGTGTACCCATGGAGTGGCAGTGGGACAGTCACCCCCTTGTTGTTCCTCTCTTCCCAGTCTTTCTCCCTGCCAGTGACTCAGTCAACAGGGAAGTTGCTGTTGGACTGGTGTTTGACTGACCCAAGGCCAGTAAGTGGGCTGAGCTGCATGGCAGCTCAAGGACTGCAGGCACAGAGATAAGGACACTGGTGCTGTTGTGGGCCCATCAACTGCCATGGCTGACTCCTCCATTTAGTCCCCAGTGGGCTGTGCCTCCACCACCCATAACACAGCAACAAGCCAGGAGGATCAGCCTTGAGAAAGGTAACTTATGAATCAATGGCTTTACGTCCAAAATAAGTCCCACAATGAATGGAACAAAGTTTGCAACAATTTTTTGAAATGCTCAGAGGTGTCTAACATTATGCCTTTAGAGAAAGCAAATTAGATAGTTTAAGAAAGTCATGTGAGGCTCTCGGAGTTGTTGGGTCATTATAAAATAGCCACACCCTAAAATCTAGAAATCTCTCAGATCATCTGGGTTGCAGTGAGACTATCGTCTTTCTTGAAGAGGCTTGGTAAGAATTGTAGAAATTGCATTTCATCTTTAAATGCAAACTAGGTAGAAGGGATGACACGTATGTTTTTGTTACTTAGAATTTCATTTACCTATGCTAGAGTTTTCTGTATGATTGTGATTCTGGTTTAAGAGTAACTAGTGTGACCTTAAATAAAGTTCTTAACAGACAACATTAAGTGACCATCATCTGGGATACAAGGTTTTAACCAAGACCTAGGATAAGTAAACTTCTCTTCAGTCAGAAGACAGGTACCTGTACTGGATGATCATTTGAGAGACTGATCGTTCTTCACACAGCCTCATGGTTTAGTGATTAATGTGTTGTTTTAAAACAGACAAAGAGAACATTAGTTTCCATGTGCCTGTAATGCCCCCAGCACGGGTGGGAGTAACTCTGTAATATAGGTACAATACTGACTTGCACAAAATTGATTCACCCTCTAAACAGGATTACATGATCTATGAATAAAGCACATGGCATGAGAACACATATGATTGGCTCTTATTTCCCACAACACATCTGAAACACTGCTATACTTGTGAAGCCAGTTGTGTTTTCCTTTATCTATTTCAACTGGAAATTTGGAGTTAATTGTGAAACAGAGTGAAACTCTATTCCTTCATTCCACCAGCTTCCTTGAATGCAGTGACTGCTCTAAACCAGCATTTGGAGATGGTGAAGGACAGGGTGAAACTTAATCGAGATGGAAGTGCTACGGTAAAGTTAATTTGAGAATAGTTTCTGATTGGGATTGTATTCCTCCCACTACAACAGTATGGTATTTGTATTGGGATGCTGATAATATTGACTTCTGCTTCATAGATAAACCCATCAGGAATGGAAAGGCACAGTTAATTACTATAACTTTTGAAGGGGGGGAGACAGAACTTGTTAGCAGACAGGAAGCATTCCAAAACCATTGGAGAGAAAGGGGCAGGTTAGTATAGGTGAGCTGGAGCTGGTAACAGCAGGGGTGACATTTCTCCTTCTCTATGGCTCTTTGAAGGTTCCCTCTTGGTATGTGTGTATATACACATACATTTTCATGGAGTATTGTTGGGCTACCTTTATTGGGTTTCCTTTGTTGTGTCTTTTCTAAACAACAATTCATAGAATCATCGAATGTTAGAGTTGGTAGGGACCTAGCAGGTCATCTAGTCCAACCCCCTGCACTCTGCAGGAGAATAGCCGAAAGATAGCCCTACTACATACTGAAAGATGGCTGTCCAGCCTCCGCTTAAAAACGTCCAGTGAAGGAGCATCCACCACCTCCTGAAGCAGTCTGTTCCACTGCTCAACCACTCTTACAATTAGGAAGTTTCTCCTGATATTTAGCTGATATTGACTCTCTTTTAATTTCCACCCATTAGATTTAGTCTTGCAACCCAGAGCAAGAGAGAATAGATCTGCTCCATCTTCTGCATGACAGCCCTTCAAATATTTGAAGACTGCAATCATGTCCCCTCGTAGCCTTCTCTTTCCCAGGCTAAATATACCCAACTCTTTCAGCCTTTCCTCATAAGACTTGGATTCCAACCCTCTCACCATCCTGGTTGCCCTCTTCTGGACATGCTCGAGCTTGTCAACATCCTTTCTAAAATGTGGTGCCTAAAACTGGACACAGTACTCCAGGTGAGGCCTGACCATAGCAGAACAGAGCAGAACTACCACCTCCCGTGATCTGGACACAATGCTTCTGTGAATGCATCCTAAGATTGCATTAGCTTTCTTCACAATCACATAGCACTGCAGGCTCATATTTAGCTTGTGATCAACCAGAACACCCTTTTACATGAGCTGCTGTCAAGCCAAGTCCTTCTTATTCTATATATGTGCCTTTGATTTTTTTATATATACCTAAGTGTAGGACTTTGCACTTATCTCTATTGAAATTCTTTTTATTTGGATGAAATTTGGATAAAAAATGCATTTTATAAGAAGGCCTTTTTCTTTGACAAGAAGTCATCCACCTGATCCTTTAGCTGACTCAACTTGTCGGCTGGAAGGTGTGACGTGCACTGTACTGTGTCCAGCTCTATACCCAAGAAAGTTAATGTGGAGGACAACCCTTCAGTTTTCTCGTGGGCCAGAGGAACACAAAGCTCACCAGCTAGCTCCATAAAGGCTCATAGCAAATGCTGGCAGTGCCCAGACCCTGCTGATCCTATGAACAAGAAATCATCAAGATAGTGCACGACCTCCTTAAGTCCAGATTTCGTCTGCAGTGGCCACTAAAGCAAAGTGCTGAATCTTTTGAAAGCAGAGCATGAGATTGAGCAACCCATGGGGACAGCCCTGTCCACATAAAATTGACCCTCAAAGGCAAAGCTCAATAGGTCAAAATCCCCGGGATCGACTGGTAAGAGACGAAATGCGGACTTTATGTCGCATTTTGCCATCTCAGCATCCGGACCGCATTTGCGAATGATCCAGACTGCCTGATCAAACGACATATACCATACGGAGCAGAGCTGCTCTGGGATAGCATCATTGACCGAGTTACCTTTTGGAAAGGACAAGTGATGTATCAGGCAAAATTCCCCTGGTGTCTTCTTGGGTACAACTCCCAAGGGGGACACTCTAAGCGTGGGCACAGGGGGTGAGGGAAAGGGGCCAAGGAACCTCCCTTCACCCCTTCACCGTACTCCTTCTTTTTTATCTTGTCCCTGACCACCTGTTCTAAGCCCCGCACTGACTTGAGGTTGTTGACCATAAAAGCCCTTCTGTTGCCTACATATGGAATCCTGAAACCATTAGAAAAACCATCCACCAAGTACCAACTATCTACAACATTAGGATAAAAGCCTAACCAGTGTTTAAGCTGAATCAGGTTTATAGGGCTGGGACCCTTTTCCCAACCCCTGGGGAGACGGGCCACCTCCACTTGTCCTCTTGTTCCCCGGTCTGTGCTTTGCTCGCAAGCAAGCAGTAAAGGCATTATATCCCCTGCACAAGGGACACTCATGCTTAAACTTACAGGGCTTGCATCCACAGACTCCTTGTGATGCAAACTCCCAGCAAAGTAATCATGGCTGAACACCCTGGCCCCCTGAGGGGTAAGCTACAGATGGCCCAGTGGACCTTTGTGCTATGTGGCCACTGTCTGATTGATCCCCCAAAACTGGCTTGGCTGAGTACATGAGTTGGAGCCACAAGTGCTGGTGCACCTGGTCCCAGGGCAGAGCTGGATTGACAGCCGCCCGCACCCTAAACTCCTCATTGTATTGTAACCAGGCACCCCCAGAAAACTCTTTGTAAGCCCTGTATATGTTGTCGATGTATTGAAAGAAGGGAGCAGCCCTAACAGGATGAGTGTGCGCCACCCACCCCCCGCATAAATCAAGAAACCTGGCAGCCAATTAGCCCAAGCCCAGTCAATGCGGTGACGCTTAAGCTGCTCTTTGTCCCTTTAATCTAAATCATCCTTATCTTTCTTCTCTATGTCTCTGAATAACAAGGAAAACATGTCCACAAAATCACCCTTCAATATTTTTTCCGGGTCGCCGACGTGAGGTGATCCCCGAGGGGCATTCCCACCTCCCCCCATGGCATGGGGCTATAAGGCATCGAGCTCATAGAGGCCGGGGAAAGCGGGCCATATCCCCACCCCCAAGGCAACTGTTGACTCGGACACCAATTCCCCATCCCAAAGAGCAAGACCCCGGGTGGAGCCGGATGGCAGAAACCCCACTGAGAGCCCGAGCTAAAGGAAGGACTCACTGGATTACCACCCAAGGTTCCAGGAATGGAGCCCACCTGACCACCTCCCAGATTCTCAGGTCCCCAGGGCCAGGCATTCCTCCCAATAGGAGCGTCCATCTTACCTGAACTTTCTGTGGCTGCAACAGCCATGCCGACCGGTACTGCCTCACAGCTTGCACCTTGTGTCGACGCACCCTCGCTGGCTGCGACCCTTTGAATCAACCCTCTGGCATCGCCCCCCACAGGGGCAGCGGTGGACACTGAGCCTAAAGCTGAGAGACATGCCAAAACTGTTTGACTGAATTGGGATGAACAGGACTGACACACCGAATGTGGTAACTCTACCTACCCTCACACCACCGTAATTCCCCGCGTAATTTCTAATGCCTCCAAGTGCTCCAAAATGAGATGCTGCTCTAACTCTGTCTCCTCATCCTCTGATGAAGACTGAGCTGGATTAGCTGTCTCGGCAGCTTTCACTGCCTGCTGCTTGTCCTTAGCAGGCCCTTTTCCGACACCATCTCGCAGGCGGTGGCACGCGACAAAATGGCACCCACCACACCACTCGACTGCACCCAACCCACTCGCAAAGCTGCCAAACGTGAAGCGACCTGAGACCCCACGCCTTGCTGAGCCCGATAGTGCGGACAGACCAGACCTCGTAAGATATGAAGGAAGGGAAAAGGTTGATAAGTGAAGGGAGGGTTGAGCTACCACTCGGAGAAGGGGGGCAGGAGTGAAGTGTGCCCCGTATCACTCTCTTCCACCAAGTACACTACTCAACACCACCTGCAAAATCCACCACCCACAAAAACCTCCAAACCCTTGAGACAAAGATTCTCAAAGCCTGAAGAGACCAAGTTGGAGAGATGCTCCTTCTCGCCGACCAGTTCCAAAAGAACTGCCCTGATGGGAGGTGGCACAGCAATTAAATTCAGGAAGGCCCCCCCCCCATCCTAGATACCTATATGAGCGGGAAACATTGCCAACAGTCTCCCTCCTTCCAAGCCTGCAAAGTAGTCCCTCCCTCCTTACACAGCCTTTCAGGCTGCCGTCGGATAGGGCCTTATTACAGCTGGCTGGATTCTCACCATCATTCCTTTCATGAATATTACAAGGAACGTTGTGAGTTTTAGCCTCTCAAAAATTAACATTATTGTCAACTGAGTCTAAGGCACAAGACTAAAAACAAAATTCCCTCCTATGGCAATGGTTCACGAACACCGAAATGATCCACATATAATTGCTGAGTGGGAAACTTAGTTTGTAAATTATCAGGGGAGGAAAGAGCAGAAGGACAGACTTAAAGCCAATACTTTGCCACAGTAAAACGGGGCAGCTTAGAGGAACTTCCTTTCATGGTTTCCATTCCAGTGGTTTTCCTTTTTTGTGGTAACTAAATGCCCTTGCTGTTCTCTCACTGCTTGTGTCTTTATCAACATTTTAGTATGTGTTCTGGCTGGGTCATCAATCACTAGAGTGAAACTCATGAGCTGTGGAATAATGTTAATAAAATGCTAATAGCTTGCTGCTCTGCCTTGGGCAGCCATGTGTAGGGACTAATATAATATTGATCCTGGGAGGCAGTAATGCAATAAGGCTAGCAGGATTTCCTCTGAAATAAGCATTTCTGTGGAGTTCAACAATTATGAGCTATTTGGGGGTGCAATTATATTAATTATTGAAAGAATTTTGTAACAAATTCCCCACATTGCTTCTAGGCCTAAGTGACATGGCAATACATTTACAACAGGAGTAGGAAAACTGTCTAGCTTGGCACTTCCATGGCCCAGGCCAGTGGTTACTATACAATCAGGAGCTCCAATGCAAACTTTGTGCTCTGAGCTGCATAATATCCCCCATTCATTTCAATGGAGGGGGTGGCTTTGCCCATCAAAAGGGCCATACATGCATATGAATGGGAAAACCTACACATCCAGAACGGACAGCACAGTGTCCTCGGATCTCTGAATGGGGACCTTAATGTAGTTAAATAATACTACTCTCGGATACTGAGCCAAAGATCCTGCCATCAAAATGAGTTTTGATATTACAATTGATTTAAAGTGGAACTTACTATAATGATGTATATATTTTAATTTTTTCATAACTCTTGTTCTTTTTTTAACTGTACTTGTAAATTTTCTAATTAAAAAGATAATTTGTTTAAAAAGTGTTGCCCCTGGATTGATATACGTATACTGTGCTGCCTTCTTCATTGCCCAAGCTATTATAGCCTGGGCTTGCTTTTGTGATGCTCCAAGACATCAGAGAGGGAGGCTCAAATCCCCGAAGTTGAAGGACATGGACCTGATATTTGAAGGATGTTTGGCTTATCTCAGGGGTTGTTTCGTAGAAAAAGACCTAGGGGAACGCATTAGCATAACTCATTAGCATATGCCACACACCCCTGACATCAGGGGCCCGGCGGTGGACCTGCAAGGCCAGCGGGAGTGCGAGGAAGCCCCGCCAAGGCCCTCCCTGGCCCCAGGCAGGCAGGGGTGGGGAGAGGCGGGAAGGAAGCAACTTACCCTCCCTCTTCTCCTGCCTCCTCCTGGCTGAATGAGGGCTGGAAGCGGGGCGGCCGGAAGCAGGGGGTGGGGCTTCATCATGTGCCCCACCCCCCGAAATGACCTCTGGCTTATCTTATTAAAGAGATTTGAAGGATGTTTGGCTTTAAAGAGCAGGGCAAAAAACAAGCTGAGGCATAGGGGTTGGACCGATTTCCTGAGGAGAAAGAGTGGCAATAATTTGAGAAAGAAGGGCAACACTTAATAGTGTTGGACTAGAGCTCTCTCTTGGTAAGGAGAGATGCAAGGAGAAAGTTATATCACTTTCCTCTTTTTTATCTGAATCCTGCATTAATAAGGGCAAGAGGGAAGATAGTGAGGATATTCTCTTTCAGGTTGGAACCAGCATCAGTCCTTCATTTACCACTGAGTAATACAGGGAACAGCCCTGTCATTCTCCCAAAATAGCATTTCACTTTGAATGGTCAACAGTGCTGGAGAGGGAGGAGTATGCTCATGTATAGGCAAGGCTTGATCGAATTTTTGATCACATTTATTTATTTTACTTATATAGATTACAAGCAGTGGATCGACAAGAACTCGCGGGGGGCATCTCATTTTCTCTCTTCACTTTTTCCTCTCTCCCTTCCCTGAAGGTCCACATAGCCTCTCCTCTTTTCTTGCTTCCTTCTCCTTCCTTCCTTCCCTCCCACCCAACTATCTGTACTTCCATCTTCACATTTACTTCACTTATACCCCACCTTTCTCTACACTGGGGGCCCAAACTAGCTTATTGTCGTATTCCTGGCTCAATACACACTGGCTGAGTGCCCAACAGAGAGAAAGTATAATGTACAGCCCACAAGAACTATGTTTGTATAGTTACATAAATGAGCTAAGTAAATCATAATGAAATCATTAAAATATTTAAACAAAGGACATTAAGCCCCCTGCCACATGGGGGGGGCGCGAAGTACAGCAAAAGTGCAGCTTTTTAAAGCTGCACCAAAAGAAACATGCGGCGGCAGGATCACATAGATCCCCTGAGCTGCCGCGCAGTTCCTCCCTGGCACGATCAGATGCCGGGGGGGGGGATGCTACTGAGGTGCTTCAGGTAAGTCCTCTTCTGTAGGAGGTTCTTTTTTGCAGCGGCTTTTCTGGGTTTAGGGATGGATTGGGGACGGGTGCGCGCCGCTTCCCAGATGTTGCGGTGAGATCGTGCCCATTTGCTGTTCCCCCGATCCGTCCCGCTCCCGGGCCAAAATCTTCCATGTGACCGGGGCCTAATATAGTTAAACAAGGGGCATAATTGGCTCAAATGCCACTGTCATATAAAAAGCAAGGACAACATGAATAAAAGACATCAAAAGAAAAGATCATTACCTCATAATCTGTTTCCTGAAGATATAAGAGAACAGTCTCCTCCTTCAACAAGTTCTTCTTTACATGAGAGGAATTTGAAAGCTGTTCAAAACTTTTTTGTGATGACATTAGAAGAACAGATGGCATTCAATTTGAGCAGAGTGTTTATATGCTTGTTGAAAGGGGATTAGATTTAAGAGTTTACTAGCTTGTGTGAGACATTATTCATAGTGTTCAACTAAAATAATGCATATTTTATGAAAGCAGAAAATACAGTCTTCACACACTTTGCACTTTTCAGGCTCATCCCTTCCTAAATAGTTTTTGAAGAACTAATACCTATATAGCCCGACTTACTATGACTATAGTTCCTAAACCATTTGCTTTCATAGCCGAATTAAGTAATATCATAATAAAATCCCAAGGCTTTGCAATAATTCTTAATAATAAAGAATACATGGGATTTAAGTCACATTTTGCACACATGCCTTGATATCTTCATAAATTTATGATTAGCAGCCTGATTTAATGAATGACAGCCAAGTAATTGCAACTCAGGGTTTAAAGGTTACAAACACATGAAGATTCCTTATCCTTATACTTGGGCAAACCACTGGTCTGTCTAGCTCAATATTGTCTACTCTGAACTTGGGTTGTGCCAAGAGGGTTGGGAGCTGGGGTGCAGTGTCGACAGCATGACAACGTCACTTCCAAGGAAACACTGGAAGTGAAAGCACGTAGCTCTAGGAATCACCAATTCCTGGAGCTACCTGCCATCACTTTGAGGTTTTCCCCAGAAGTGACACTGTCATGCTGTTGATGCTGCCTTTAAAAAATAATCCCCCCTTCCACTGAAAATGGGACATTCCGCTGGATGCAAAACATGTGTTCTGAGCCATGGCCCTTCCTGTCAAGGCACGTCTTGTCACACTTGAACACATATAAAAGCTAACAGTAGTGTTGTGGGCTTCCCTTCAACTAAACTCCCAACCCCAGTCAGCTGCCTATTTGTATCTCTATTTGTATCACTGGCAATTTCGGAGGTGCATAGATATAAAAGCTTCAGCCCTCATGCTTTTGGGGTTTTGGGTGGATATATCTCTTCTTGCCTAAGTCAGAGTATCTCCCCTTTCCCAGTGTACCTCTCTCTTGGCATGGCCTTTCTTGATTTTCTTTCCCAGCTTGCCCACATGTGGGGGACCCACTATGAAAATCAGGAGAATTATTTCTAATATATCCTCAGTGTACATGTACTTCACCTTGGGCCCTTGTATGTCACCAAGTTGCTAGCTTCTCCCCTTTTAGGCAGGGTGAGAGAAGCTTGTTACACCTGCATATCAGCCTCTTGGAAATCTACCTGTATAGAACTACCCTCTGTTTATATTGAGCCTTTTAAGTGAATAGTAACCAGGCTGAACTTAGAACTCTTTACTGGAGTCTGTGTTAAGAAAAAAATTGCTAGTATCAAGCTCCTTCCCCCTCACATACTTACGGTACTTAGGACAAGATTATCTTTCTCCCTAGCTAGCTCTCACCCTCTCAAGATTCTGCTTCAACTAATATTGAACTGCTCTATTTAATTTCCGGTGCATTCTATGTTTGCCTTCTCTCACATGATAAATGATGACCAGGGATTTTACACTAATGGTTTTGAAAAGCACGTTGGCTCTTAAACGGGACTTTGTGAAAACGTATCACAGTTGGGGGAAACGTATTATACATAAACCACAATTTCTCATTTGTGAAAATGAACATGTTTTTCCTTCCCAAGCGACATGTTTTCATCTGAAAACAAAAAAGCAATTTCCACAGGCAAGAGCTGTAGCTTTCATGCAAATATGATTAGATATTTCTATGAAAATGGCAAATTTTAGCCTGAAGCAGTTCTGTGAAATTTCAAACTCCTCTAGTTGCACCAAGAGAAGCTGGGTTTTACAGGCTAAGGAGAAAAAAAATGCATTATTTAGCTTTATTTTTGAATTATGCTTTTCTCATGATTTACCCACTTTTAAATATATTACATATTATGCTTTTCTCATGATTTACCCACTTTCAAATATATTACATTACACCCATCATACTATGCATTGACTCATTCAGCTAGTGTGGCTCAGGCATGGAAAACAAGCCTCTGCATGCATTTCCCCTACCAGAAGTCCTTAGTGGATTGGGTCAGACATTCTTTAACAGGTAGCAGGCATTGTCAACTCTGATAGTGATGACTTCCTGTTTGGGAGATTCCCTTCCCATTGCCTTCTCATGAACACATAACTTTGACTTATACTGAGTCAGCCCATCCCATTGGTCTGTCAAGATCAGTACTGCGTCATCTGACTGGCAGAAGCTCTCCATGGCCTCAAGTAAAAGTCTTCCATATTATCTACTACCTGATCCTTTGAACATGAGATGCCAGGGATTGAACCTGGAATCTTCCGCATGGACAGCAGATGATGCACCAGTGAACCACAGCCTTCTACCCCCCCCCCCAGCAGAAGGTGCTTAGATATGTGCTGAAATTGGAGATCTTTTTGCAGCAGGACTGCAGCCTCCTGCTTAGTTTGAGAACTTTTGACCCAAAGTCAGGCATGGTTCTATTGAACCGCAAGAAGGCAGGAGACGTTTTGTGAAAGGTATTAGAAATGCTCATTACTTCTTGCTTTTATTCTAGGTTGCAATTTCTTTGTCTCCTTTGTTGCATTAAAAAGCTAAAAAAATTGCTTAAGGATATTTTGAAGGCAAACCATTAAATCGAATTTTTAAAAGTGACTCTTATGAACAACTATGGCAACTTCAGAAATGTAGTACTACTTAATGTTAAGATTAAAGTACAAGGGCATGTGCCTGAAGACATAGAAAATTGTTACTTTTATGCATACATACAAACCCATAAATGTACATTCTGCTTCAAAAGACATAGATAATTCTTTCCCCTGAAGGCTTCTGATGCTCACAATGCTGCTGCCATTGACCTCATGTATAGGTTTTTTTTGGGGGGGGGGGGTTATTTGACATCATTTCCCAAGAACACAGTTTCTAGGCTTTCATGTTTTGCTTCAGCACTTCATAGTACAATATCCTACCCTTCTTCCAAAGAGTTCAGGATGGCGTATGTGAGTCCCCTCCTACATCTTATTGTCACAATAACCCTGTATGGTAGGTTATGCAAAGAGAATATGACAGGACCAAGTAAAACAATGACATCCAAAGATGAGGGGGGGGTTTGAACTCATGTCTTCCCAGTGTGAGTCCAGCACACTAGCTATTAAATCACAGTGGTTCCCTATTTTAGTGGAAATGGAAATCTTAAATCAGCAATGTATGTGTTGCAATGACTTCTCTGTAATAAAGAAAGGCTACCAGAAGAATGAAGAGTGGAGGGTTAAAGCAGTCTCCTATTAATAGGGGAGTGATACGCAACATCCACAAGTTCACATCTGGCTTTGTTACTATTTGTTACACATGGGCAATGGAAATCAGCTATGGTGAGATACTTGTAAAAACAACTCTGTCAAATATCAAAAGAAAAGCTTATATATTTCAGTGCATTGGTAATGATTCTATGGACTCCCAAAATTAGGTGGCAAATATGAAAAAGGTGTTCTTTTTGGTTGCTCATTACTAATAAAGGTTTAATAAAGTTACATTTCAAGCCATGAAAATGCATTAATGTGGTAGAGATACTGGCTATCTGTGAATGGTGGCTATACATTGGATGGTGTCTTATGCAGTACTTACTAAATATATGCTTCTTTATAGTTAGAACAAATGTACAAAAAAGGGCAAATAGGATTTTTTAAAAGAGTCAGAGCCCAGGCCTGTCATGCATATAACAGTCATTCAAGTGTTTGTTTGAACTTGCTCCATAGCTTGATTGTAGCCTATCTTTCATATGCTAAGATGCATTAGTTTCCAGGTCTGAAAGATGATCCATGGAGGCAGACGCCTACACATGTACAGAAATGTAATGACTTCAATAGAACGGGACCAGGGTTCCAATCACATGGAGCCATTCTGCAGAATTCAAGGAATGTAGGAGTTTGAAAAGACTCACTGTTGGGCCACATTTGTTCCTATTCAAAGGTTTGTTTCCAAGGAAGGAGAAACAGTGCCGATTACAACCCTGAATGCTTTCTCTTTGGTACGCATAAGCAGAATAGGTTGTGAAAATTATACTGGTGCTTAAAGTGTATTGGGTCTGTGACTGTTTAAGATACTAAATAGTTAAAGTGATTTCAAAAACTATTCCTGAGATCCATATTTGGCTACTAGGATTTCTGGCTACGAGTGGTTTTGTTCAACATGTGGTCTTAGCAGTTTGCATTTTTCTAATGTGATTTATCTCTGTCCATTAAGAAGTGAACCCCTGCTGTTAATTTTATAGCTTTGTTTTGCACAATATTGTAAAGACAAGTTATTAATTTCTATGTTCATTCATTATTCATTTAAGAATGGAAAATGAATCAGAAGAAAGTTAATATGTTAATTTTTGAAAACCACATCAAATAATGATCCTGGAAATACAACTGTGGTTTTTTTTCTGGTTTTTTTTTTAAATCAGTTGCTAACAGATGTAACTATGTTTGCATTTTTTTGAAGTTGCTGCCATTTTTGTAAATTTAGTAAGAATGAATCACAATATTCCGCTCTCTCTAAATCTGATCTTTTCCCAGTTCATTCTAGCAAAGTACCTGACATCTGCCTTTTCCCCCCGCCAACACAGTACGGTTACTTTGCAGTGTGCAGTCATCCTCTCTGACAACAGCTGGTGATACTGAGTCCTGGCCCTGTGTGAATTGCTAATGTTTGACCTACAGTGCAAATGTAAAGAATGCAGATGCTCCTATTGCCAAACAGTAAATCAACACTAGAAGCATAAATGTATTTATGGAATATAAAAGCATCATGCTGTATGTCATTTATTATTCAGAAAGCACTAGCAACAAATGGATGTTGTCGACAGCCACTTGCGTGATCGTGGAGGCTGGAAGTTGTACTTCTGAGCTCATGGATATTTCTCCACTCAAAATTTGAATGCATATTTAAAATTCCTTATGCAAGTAAAACAAAAACTAAAAACCCAAATCCCTGAATATGTGAATCTGCTCTGAGTCACATGTCTGTGCTGTATGTCACCATCTTGACAACAGTGTCAAAGAGATACTGAACCCATAAGGATACCAAAAACTAAAAACCCAAATCCCTGAATATGTGAATCTGCTCTGAGTCACATGTCTGTGCTGTATGCCACCATCTTGACAACAGTGTCAAAGAGATACTGAACCCATAAGGATACTAAACCACATAATGAATCCAGGAACTGTCCTGATTGTTAATGGCAGTTCCTTATATTCTGTACATTCCTATTTCTTTAAAATGTTGATATTTCCCAATGGATGTTTGGATGATTAAGATTATATTGGATTTTATTGTTGGGGAAATGGCGGAATCAGTTGGGGGATAGGATATGTTCATTACAGTATAACTGTACTCCTGCCAAATCAGCAATGCAGAATGTCTTCCAAAGGAAAATTACAATGGAAAAGTTCTTTAAATTGCAAGTATGGTGAACAACTGCATTTTATTTTACTCTCCATTGCACAGCATAGGTGTTATTCCTCATAACAATTCACAAGTGGCTGAAATGCACCAGATTTCCAATCTGAAAATTCGCACTTCTTAAAAATTGAGTAGTAATAACAGACGAGAGTATACTAGAAAGCCTAAGTTAGTTTAAGACCATTAAGCTATCCATGGCCAAACCCTGTGAAATTACAAAAGCAGATAGTCTTGATAGGCACATATTACCATAACTTGTATCATCAAAATTCTCTCCCAAAGCACACTTTACAATATTGGCAAAAGGAAGGAATTACTATAATGCAAGAGGTAAAGGCTTGATTGAATTATTTTATATTGCTTTTAAAATTATAGTCTTTATCAGATGACATTGAATTATGCACTCAGAAAATTACAACTACCTTCTTACAATTTTTCCTGATACCAGAAAAACTCACTGTTTGATGGTTAGTCCTCCATTAGATATCTATCATTCAATGGATGAAAATCCCACAGGCTCTTCAGACATGAGATATTCACTGAGGGGAGGAGGGGGGAACACCCTGGTTCATATCTTCTTCTGTTTAAACTCCTTTTTTAAAAAAATGGTTTCATTTTATTGCTTTTGCTTCCTATTTTTTTTCCCTTGGAAAGTTCCTATTCATGACACGAGGAGCCTCAGCTTTAACATTTCAAGTGAAGATGCTGCATTTCACAGGCAACAAGAGGGACACACTTGTAACACCTCGATCTTGGTGTCTGCAATCACATCACATCCCCTTTGCCATTTATCTGCCACTACTTTATATGGCGGAAGGCTCCCTCTGTATGCTTTTTAAAAAAAATATTCTGCAATCACCTCTCTTGCAGTGATTATTGAAAGTCAGGAGATGCTTGTTCTTTAATGAAAAATATCCCAGAAGCACATAAAATAAATAAATATATAATAATCCTTCCAATGGTTGCCAACAATTCAAATTATAGCTGAACAGTTGCAATGTGTGAAATAGCAGGCACTGAACTGCAGGGAGCCTTCATTACCGTGCACCTGCACCTGCTTCCCACTCTGAGATTTAAGGTCTAGAGATCCTGGAGAAGGGTACCTGGTATCTGTTGAATGAACATTGTAGCACCTTGCAGTAACATTTCTACAAAATGATGTCTATAAGGCAAAAGCAGGAACAAAGTTTGGGACAATAATTGACTAGGGGCAGGGACCAGAAAAAGGGACTGTCCTTGGTAAAGGTGGACTCTGTGAGTGTGTGATACGGGTCCAAGTTAATGTTTGCTTTCTCCTAACAACTATGTCCTCCGGAGGACGATGGAAAATAGGAGAGCCTGGTGTAATGTAGTCCATGGGGTTGCGAAGAGTTGGACTCGACTGTGCGACTGACCAATGACAACAACAAACTGTGTAAGACCAGAGTTAGACACTGGTAAGGTAAAGAATTTCCCATGCAGCTACACAGTCTCAGCATCATGTTTAAACTCTGCTGCAGTATGTGCAAATGAAGTGTGCATCATAGATCCACAGCTCTTGCAGTGCTGCCATGCTATACACGGACATGTAGTTGCTTTGAATGGGTTGCAACACAGGCACTGAGCATGTGCAAAGATGAGGCATGCGTTGTGTCACCAGCATCATGGGCTTTTGGTGAAACCCCTATGTTCCTTGGACATATATGGGTTTTCGCACCTTGTCAAATAGCACAACAGGTTGGGAAAATGGGGGGGGGCTGGGGCTCCTTCCCACCCATACTATGATAAGCCAAATCAGTCACCAAACAAGCAGCAGCTGAGGAGAACCTTTAACTTGCATCTGACAGTCTTACATCTGATACATGGTGGGAACACCCAACCTGTGTACTTCATAATGTGTGACTTGGAACCTTGGGATTTCTACTGTCCCAATTCAGATTAGTGACATGGAATGGTTATTCCTTCCTGCACAGTTTCATCTTTGGGAACAATCTTCCCATGCTGCTGTTAGCCCTAGAAGGGGGGGGATGAGGGGCACCTTCCCTTTTCCCTTCAGTAACTAACAGATGGTGAAGGGCAGTTTCAATTAGTGAAATAATGTCAGAGCAGAAGCATTAATTCCTTCTTCCCACACTGGCGTCTCCCAATTTTCATTTCTGCAGAAAATATGGAAATATCCTCTCACCATCTTTAACCCTTAGCCTGAACTCTGTAACAGTTAATGTGAAAAACTACTCACAGGGAGCAAAGGTCTCTCAGTCTTTTCCCATCTATACACTCTGATCCTACAAAAAGGACGACCCAACCATTGGGTTGGATCCAGTGGTAATTTCCACCGATAGAAATGATTTCCATCAATGGAATGGGGTTTCCCCACCTTCCCCATCTCTTTGTAGCCCAAAATACTTCCTAATCTGCCAGTCCAAGGGGAAAGACAACTCCAAGATGACGGATGACTCAAAAGTCTGAAACAGAAGGGAGAATGCCACGAAAATTGCTTTCTTTCTGTTAATGAAAATCTGCTAGTGGATCCAACCCATTATCAGCCTTTGACCACAACATTTACCAGCATTTTTCAATGAATATTGTATTGAAATGTGGTGCTATCTAGGTACAATGTAAGGATCCAGACCTTTTTTAAAATCCTGTAATTGATTGACATGCCTGTCATCTTACTTTGGTTTTGATGTCATCTTATTTGATGTTGTCAGGTATTGATAAAGTGATTAAAATGTCAATGCAATTGTGTTTTGCTCTTCCAATAAGAAAGCCTTTACTATGTGTGAAATGTTATTGTTGCTATTGCAGCATTAATAAAATATGGTTATATCCAGATTGAATGAAATGTGTTTGTTAATTAGGAGGTTGAAAAATGGCATAACATATTGATATTGCTAATCTCTGGCCCAAAATATAATGTACATTGAATGTTGTTTAAATAGCATATTATGCTGGTTTCAGAGGAATGATTAGTTTGCCCTTTATTGTTTTCAATGTTGAGTAGAAGCCTAGGTTTTGAGTGATAGATGAAAGTGGCACAAGATAGGACCTTTGTAAAAAATAAAACAAAACAGTGAGAAGGTAGAAGACTGAGGGAAGGGTTTTGGAGGATCTGAGAAAACAAGAACTAATCAGAAAGTTATAAGGGGAAAAAACTTTACACAGACTCAAATTAAAGAAGAGGCTACGAATGGCTGGCAGAAAGAGATGACAAGAGAGATCTGAGGCTGTGAAGACAAGATGAAATAAATGAAAGTAGGAAAAATAAATATCAGCAGTAGAGCTTCTGCTCAGCACACGGAAGGTCCCAGTTTCAATCCCTGGCATGTCCAGTTAAAAGGCTTCAATAGTAGGTGATGTGGAAGACCTGTGTCTGAGACCCCAGAGATTTGTTGCAAGTCTGAGTAGAGAATATTGAGCTTGATAGACCATGGTCTGATTTCAGTGTGTGTTCATGTGTCTTGGTTTATTGCCTTTGGATGCTGTCAAATATCCATTAGAAAACTACTAAGTAATCAAGTCTTTTGCAGATCTTTTCTAAAACATGCAAGCTGTACTTTTAAGAAATGTCTACAGCTAAGTACTTCCTGTAGACTTTATCGATCCAGTTTATTTCTCACAGGCTGTCCCCACATAACAGTAATAATTCTTTTCAACTGTTGATGTTTAACTGGTTAATGTATCAGCATATTTCTTGAATAATAAATCTTGTGGAACAAAATTTTGTGAGGTCATGTGACTTCTCATCTTCATTAATTTGATTTTGAACAGGAAAATTTAGGCTACAGTCTTAAGGACACTTCCTTATGAGTAAGCTCCATTGTTCAACATGGGACATCTTTCTAAACAGACCTGCTTAGGGATGCTCCCTTTATTGAAAACCAAGAAAGGTGGATTTTCTGGGATTCTCAAAAAGAGGAGCTATGCTTTCCTTTATGCACTAACAGAGGAGGAAGTATTGCCAAAGAACTGGTCACAAATTATAGATCAGACTAACAAATTTAGTAGACCTACACACAAACACACACCTAGTCAAAGATATGAACACCCCATCAAGTGTATTTGGAATAGACATATCAGTCTTTTGAACTTTATCCATGCTTCTGAACTTTCAGTATGGCAAAGTTGTCACATGATCATTTCAATCGATATCTGTATCACTGCTTAAGATCTGATAAGGTTGCAGAGCTGAGCTTGTGGGTTCTGGAAAGCACATGAGCCCCATAAGCACCAAGTGCTACAATGCTGCTTAAGGCCCAAGACCAGAAGCTCTTATCCAGCTGTTTTGGATTGAAGATAAGACATTTAAAAACTGACAGAAAGAAGTAAAGGCTGACCTTGAAATTAGCTTTCCCCCTCTATTCGAGAAGAACAGTCTTTAAGAAAGATAGTTGAGGAACTGTAAACTCAGGTGTTTTGTTGAAGGGGTTTGTCATTGTGTGGCAATTATGAGTGTACATGTGAACAGGTGTCCCCTGTCAAGAATTACAAATTTTAAAAATGAGTAAATGTTCTCCTTTCTGCCTCAACATTAACTGAACAGCAGTGTAAAAACTGAGTGACTTGATTAGGATGTGGCCAACCATAACATGCACTGGAATTTCCTTATCATGCTAAGCATGAATTATATGCCATACTAAGAGTAAGACCCATTGTGGGAAGAAATCCAATGAGCTCTAGAAGGAAGCTCCAGGTGAATGTCCCGGCTATGGCTGGTGGGGCGGCAGAGGGAAGGGGAAAATAGAGGGAGGCAAGCCATGTTTATTCCCTTCTGCTTAGCTATAAGGCAGGGCTTTTCTCAAGTGATTTTGCTGCGCCAAGGTGGTAGTATGGGAGGACAGCCTCATGGTAACAGGTATGGTTCCCTCCACCCCTGACTTATGTTGATTTGGGATTATGCAGTGGCAGCTAAGGTAGAAAAGCACCTCCTCCTATGCCATGTTTTCTAGGCTCCAAGGGTCTGGAAAGTGGTTCCATAGCTAGTTACAGGGTTGCCAACTCTGGATTGGAAAATACCTGTAGATTTGAGGGCTCAAGCCTGTGGAGGGCAGGGTTTGGGGTATGGAGGGACCTCAGCAGGGTATAATGCCATAGAGTCCATTGTCCAAAGTAGCCATTGTTAACAACTGGGAAATTTTCTGTAGGGGAAATGATGTCCTGTGGCTGGGGAACATGGTGATTTCTGGGAGATCTCCAGGCCCCACAGGGAGATTGACAACTCCAGTGACCATTTAAGGGAAGATTGTGATATGTATTTTGTCAACTCCAGTGACGGTTTAAGGGAAAATTGGGATATGTATTCTACCTCAGGACACATTCAGTGACTTGCAACAACAAACTGTTTAGAATGTTAGAGGCAAAGGCCAATCATGCTGCATATGCAAATGACCTCTGTGTTCCGACTGGCTATTGGGGGAGAGGAACAGCAAACTGTTTAAAATATTGGAGGTGAGACTCAGACAACGCAGCCAGTGGATAGGGACAGCTTCTGAGTGACACATCATGGAGCCAATTGATTTAGAAGCATGTGGAATGTTCATGAAGTGCCACCCCAAAACAAAATTATATATAAGGAGAGATGATAACCATTGCTTTTCTGGAGAAAAGCATGTAATATCCTATGAACTCTACACAAGAAAAAACAACTGCAAGATGTAAATTGCTTTACCTCCCTAACTGTTATCTGCTGATGAGAAATTAGATTGCTTACAATCAATATACATAGAGCCAAACAAAACATGTACAAGAGAATCAGTGACGGCAGCAATAAATGTAAGTTTATGACATGCTAGAAATGATTTTATATCAATTACTAATCAGACTGCCTCCCACCTTTCCTATCACCACCCCCATTTTAGTAGTACAGCTTAACAGCTGACAACTTGTACATCAACACGAATGTGGCAAAAAATCCACCATACTGTGTAAGACATTTTGACAGGTACAATCTGTGTAGAATTCAAGTGTTCCTAGTATATTGGCTAGCAGCGTGGCTTGGTTGAAAAGGACAGCAATGTGTATTCCACTCTGCATTCCATATTCTTGCCTATATTTCAAGCATCATGGGGTTAAGAGCTAGGATTGTGAATTGTTAAACACTTTGGGTGAACTTTTAAAAATGCTCTTTTTTCTTATCTTACTTTCAAAACTGAAAATAAGCAACCAGAATGATAAAAGAGTTGGAACATTTTCCCTATGAAGAAAAGTTAAAGCGCTTGAGGCTCTTTAGCTTGGAGAAGCGATGGCTGAGGGGTGACATGATCGAGGTTTATAAGATTATGCATGGCATAGAGCAGGTTGAGAAAGAAGTACTTTTCTCACTTTCTCACAATACAAGAGCTCGTGTGCAGTCAATGAAATTGCTGAGCAGTCGGGTTAGAACAGATAAAAGGATGTACTTCTTCACCCAAAGATTGGTTACCACATGGAATTTAGTGTCACAGGAGTTGGTGGTGGCTACAAGCATGTACGGCTTCAAGAGGGAATTAGATAAACATATGGAGCAGAGATCCAACAGTGGATATTAGCCATAAGGTATAGATAGGAACTCTGGGGCAAGTGATGCTCTGTATTCTTGGTGCTTGGGGGCGGCAACAGTGGGAGGGCTTCTGGCCCCACTGATGGACCTCCTGATGGCACCTGGTATTTTTGACCACTGTGTGACAGAGTGTTGGACTGGATGGGCCATTGGCTTGATCCAATATTGGCTTCTCTTATGTTGTTATGTAAGCAGTTTATTTTTAAATTTTTAATTAATTTTTTTACTGATGGCTTTAGTACTATTTTTACCAATTTGATAATATCCACATGCCAATTGCTTCCTGAGAGCCTTCTCAGATATGTAATTGATTTGCCTAATCAGGGCTTCCTGGCTAAAGGCTCCTTTAACTAGCCCTTTGCTAATTAGCCCATACACATGTACAGACTACACACACACACACATGGGAACTCAGCAGAAAAACCTGACCCCTTCACATCTAAACCCAGCACTGTACTATACTACAGAAATGATAGAAACCAGTTAAATTTAACAATAATGTGAATGGAAAATAGCACCGGGGGTAATATTTCCATTTCAGGTCAGAAAAAATGGTGTGCGGGGGCGGAGGAGGCAGGAGCCTCTCCTCCCCCTGGGCCATGTTGGTCTGAAGCAGAATTGCTCCCATGCAGCACTGTTAAAAGGAGTTTCTGAGTGGGAAGTCGCTGCTTCAAAATGGCAATGAACAGGCTTGATTGGGGGATGCAGTCTCATCTAGATTGGCTGTTTGTTTCAAACGTTTTTTGCTGTAAAGCATTGTAGGTAGCCATTCAAGAAGTTTCTTGCAGGTGTAAAACTGGTTGCACAATTCTTTGGATCCTACTAGGGGTGTGCAAAAAAAAAAAATCCCAGTATTTTTCAGGTTCAGGTATATCGAACTCGAAAAATATTTTTATTTCCCGATATTCCCAAATCCCAATACCAGTATGGTATTCAGATCTGAGATATAATCACAATTTCTGAATTTTTTTCCAGTCCAATGAACCTGAGAAGGAAATAAGCTAGAGGATCAGCTGGGCAGTGGGAACTGAGAGCTCCATGCCACCCCAGCCAATCCTGGGCTGGCTCCTCTTTGCAGTTTGGTTTAAACCAAGCTGCAAAGAGGAGCCAACCCAAGATCGGTCGGGACAGCGTGGGGCTGTCAGCTGTCAGCCTCAGCTGAAGAGAGGAGCCAGCCCAAGAGAGCCCACCCAGAAGCTGATCCTGTGGGGAGAATTCTCCCTACAGGCTCTGCTGGGGTTCTGCTTTAAACTAGGCTGCCCAACAATAGCCCACCCAGGAGCCAATCCTGCGGGGAGAGTTCTCCCTGCAGGCTCTGCTGAGGTTATGCTGGTCAGCCTGGTTTAAACCAGACTGCCCAACAGAGCTGCCCCCATCCTCCATTGTTTCCAATGGAGGGGAGAGAGTCATGTAAAGCAATCACAGTCCCTTTAAATGCCTCTTGCAAGCCGCGAGTAAACTTGTAGTGGCGAGTTCACCCGGAAGGTCACCTTTACCTTCAGCTATCTGGTGGTCTCAAAAAAATCCCAAATATTTTCAGGATTTTTCAGGGTGGTCATTTTCAGATAGCTGATTAAATACTGAGCTCTATATCTGGCTGAAAAAATATATACTGAAAATACTGATAAAGTATTTTTCAGATATTTATTTCAGCTCAGTGTAAGCCAAACACACACCCCTAGATCCTACCCATTTATAGCTTAATAATCATCCACAAAGAAAGCTACCTGTACAAATCTGAAAGTGATCTGAAAAGACCTGAATTTGATTGTTCTTATTAAACTATATAGGTCTAATTGCCTGAAAAACTAGGCATAAATGAGATCTCCATGGAAATGTATTCTGTTTTTTTTTTACTGCAGGAAAATAACCATCAGGTTTTAATTTCACATAAAAAGACTAAGAGACTTAGAAAAGAATAATATGTGTAGATTGTGTTCTAAAGTGCAAAGTTGCTGAGGCAAAATTTCAGTGACTCTTAGAAATTAATTATGTGGTATCCTGGAGAGGTATAAAGGACAGCTAAAATGAACCTAGACAGAGTAATGTGTTCACTTTATTGTTTTGCAAAGCACTACACACATTTGAAACATCGAAAAGGTCCTTTTAAATACTGTGAGAGTAATTAATTCTGATGTCCAATTTTAGATTTGAAGTGAATAATAGAGTTCATGTAAAGAGCCCTTGAAAGTAATAAACAAAGCTTAGAAAATTCAGGCAATAATTTGAAATCTTGCAATGATTATTAAAAATGTAAGTGCTGGGCCTCAAAATAAACTGTGGTCTCAATGCTGGGAGGATCAGGCCTTCCCAGCTGTCCTTCCTCTATGTCAGATAGCTTGCAAAAGCAGCAGGAACCAGAGGTATGCCCATTTCCCAGTTGTTTAGACCCCTGTCTGTCCCAGAATACCAAATATACTCCTCTCCTTACAGAATGGGTTGGATCCAGACTAAATTTTCCACTAAAGTAAGGGGAAATGTAATTCCTGTTGCAGGCCCACAATTTGCCCATCATGTCATTCCTTAGGGTCCCCTCTTCTCCAAAAGCAGCATTTGGGGATCAATGGGCTGCAACAGGAAGAAAGAAAGTGGAAAATTTTAGTCACGAACACACAATTTTTACAAGGAATTCTTTCTCAGGTTATGTTTAACAAAGTTAAGACTAGGAATCTCTCCCTTTTTTTCAAGTCAAGCTATCTGAGGCTTTTTAGTCAGACTCTTCGGATAGCCACTCCTTTAGCTGAATTTTTCCTTTACTGAACAATAACTGCTGCTGGCTGAACTCAAAACGAACTCTCTCTCCCCTCAGCACACAGCTGGTTTTATATTTCCCGCAGATGGCACTGGCCAATCAAAGAAAAGGAGCAGCTTTTCACTCAAAGTCAACATTTTAGAGCAGAGTTAACTATTCACCTCCCTTCTCTGATTTTGTTGCATTAGGAAAACAGCATTTTAAATGTAGTCCATCACAGCAGCATATAAATTAAATAAATGAATCATAAATATAGCTGAAGATGGGAGGCAGATAAGTGGCTGATGGGTGGGTGGGAAGTAGAGAAAGAAGAAGGAAAGGGGGAGAAGATATTGTGACTGTCAGGAAGAGAGAAAGTAGGGGTGCTCCCCCATAAGTCCTTGCAATTGCCCCACAGTGCCCCTTGGTCTGGTGGCCAGCACTGTGTAACTAGGCTGGATGGGGAATAATACAATCTCTGGGAAGGAGAATTATCTAATGTCTAGCTGTCCAAATAATTTCAAGCACTCTGTGTCACTACCCAATACTAGAAGTCCAGTAAAGGCACAGTTACTTCAGGTATCCAAAAGCTATGCAATTTATTAAGTGGAATAAAAGGAGGAAAAGGAGGAAGCAGAAGACGAGAGAGAGAGAGAGAGAGAGAGAGAGAGAGAGAGAGAGAGAGAGAGAGAGAGAGAGAGAGAATAGTAAAGTACTTAAAGCACAATCCTAAAGAGAACTAAACCCATGACTTCAATGCATTCAGAAGCAAGTAACTCCATTTAGGATTGTACTGTTGATATGAAATTATAGTCATTTAAAGATGAAATAGTTATTCAGAGGATGGGTTGTAGTTTTCTGAAGTAGATGTTCATTTTAATCAGCTTGGCATATTTGTCCATTAATTTTGCTGGGAAAGTTGGAAAGAGTATAGATTTATACCTTGACAGATGCTCTGTACAACGCATAATATTTTACTACCTAGCCCATATTCATCATCTTCAACTGATTCTCAATCTATACACATATCTTTGGGAACATCTGGTGTCCTTTCTCTTCCCCATACTTGAAAATAATTTGTTTGTGGAAGTCATTTTCCTTGTAATCTTTAAATCCTGTCTTTATTTTCAAGATGAACGTTGAAAATTACTCTCCTGGAATTAAACTTGTGCAAGATTTTTTTTTAATGGAAAATTTAAAACTTTCAATAAAGAAAACTTCAAGGTACATAAAATAAACTGGATGATGAAACTGAGTGCTATTTGGTGCATTTTGTGACCATGTATGCTACATTTCTCATAGCATTTATAAACATTTCGTCTGTGATCACCCACTCTGAGAAGTGACAATAATGAATTTTATTGATTTGCTCTCATAATCACTGCATGTAGACACTGCAGCTGGTTTACTGGGATTATCCAAATTAAAGGAAATAGCTCACTGACAGCAGAAAAGTATGCCATATTTTTCATTTCAGAATATAATCGCATCTTTATTTTTAAAGACAGTCTTGGATGCACTCTAAGAAGGATAACTGCATGAAACTCTAATGTAACTGAATTTACAGAGTAAAAGCTCAAGCTCCAACTAAGCTAACCGCATCCATATATAGAATGTTAGGGCAAAAACAAAGCTTTGATCAATTTGGTGTTACAGCATGCAGGAATAGATTTTTTGGTAAATATATAACTTCTTCCAAAATTGGGTGTAATTATATATTACCACAAAATATAAGAACATAAGAGAAGTCATGTTGTATCAGACCAATGGCACATCCAATCCAACACTCTGTGTCACACAGTGGCCAAAACCCAGGTGCCATCAGGAAGCCCACCAGCTGGGCCAGAACTCCAGAAACCCTCCCACTGTTGTCTTCCAAGCACCAAGAATACAGAGCATCACTGCCCCAGAGAGTTCTTCAGTCAAGACAACCTCTGAGAAGTAGACATATTCTTTTTGCACTTCTGGTATAATGGGTAACAGGGAGGATTGCCCTTCTCATCTACTCATAACATATTGCCCATAGGGGCAATTCACGTTTTTTGCTTCTTGCATTTTACTGAAAGCACAAGCAGAAGATACACAAGAAACCAGTCTACTGTGACCAGGCCCGTAGCCAGGATTTTTAAAGTTGGGGGGCATTTAAATTTCTTAGGGGGCACTGGCTAATTGAATTAAAGTAATACCTGACTCCTTCACCACACCTGCTGCCACTCAGGGGCTCTGGGCCGGTTGGGAAGTCGGGGGGGGGCCTTTCCAGTAAGTCAGGGGGCCTAGCCCCAAGATGCCCCACTGTAGCTACAGTCCTGATTGTGACTAGGAATGGGCATAAACCAGCTCACAAACTAAAGTTTGTGACCAATTTTGGGCAGGTTTTTTTTCACAAAGTGAAGTTTGTGGCAGCTTTCCAGCTGGTCATGTCAGTTCATGGTGTTTATCAAATTTCAAAGCAACATAACTTGGAGGACATGTAGAGGAGCATCCGTGAGAAGTTCTCTGTGACTTTGATGTCTCTAGCTTGCACAGGACCCATCAGTGACTGGTGGTCATTTTGAAAGGCATAGGTTGAGGAGGTTCAGGAGTGTATAGAATGAATCTGGTGCAAGCTAGAGACACAAAATTCACTGGGATCTCCAGCTGACTCTTCTCTACCAGCCCTCCAAGTCCAGTGAAGATTGAATTTATCGGGTCCAAGTTATGGTCCCCCAGAGAAGGTGCTCCCAGGAAAGTGCTTTCTGGGGAAATGACAGGCAGTCATTTCTCCAGAGAGCACTTTCCTGTGGGTACCTTCTTTGGAGGGGCTTTAACTTGGACCCCGTAAACGCAATCCTCACCAAATTCGGAGGGCAGGTAGAGGAGAGTCAGTCAGAGATCTCCAAGGAGTTTGGTGACTCTAGCATGCCTGGGGGCATTCTACCATGTCACAAACCTCACAAACTGAACCAGTTCATTTGGCTGCTAAAAGTTCATGACAATTTGTGGTTTGTGAACTGGGCACACCATGAACCATAAATTGAACCACATTTTCCCAGTTCATGTCCATCTCTAATTGCAACCCACTTCCAGAACCTTTCTGTGTGCATGTGTGTGTGATTTGGAGGCTGTTTGTTTGTGGCTTGTAGTGGGCAGAACAAAAGAGAAAGGTCCAGTCATTATAATGCAAAGAAGACCCAATGTGTGACACTGAACCAAGATCCAAGGAATTGTTGTAGAATATGACATTTAATACTTGAGTGTGATCCCTGCAGTCTTACCCCCTGTGCAGGAATGTATTTCATAGATCTCCTGATGATCAAAATATAAGAGAGCAGATGGAGAAGAGAAAGAAAGAGGTAAACAAAGGGGAGCCTTTTAGTTATCCAAACTCAGTGTGAAATGTTCAATCTATTGAAATAAACACAAAAGCGAATATTCACTGTATTGTTTCTGGTGGTACACTCTGTGGATGGAACAATGATAGTGTCCTAGTGCATTAGTTCCAATTCTGAAACAACTCCAGGTAATTTGGAAGCCCGAAGTCTAGAGAAAAATTTGCATGTGAAGAATTTCAGAAGTGGCCCTAATATTTAGTAGGTATTCAAGACCTGAGAAACATTGTCCCTCAAAACATAACACTGAAAAAAACATTTGACCAAAGTCACATGCCAACTATACCCTCAGAAATTATTTACCACTTCCATTTTAATGCAACTCTCTCAATATATAACAGTCCATTGTACCAAGATCAGTGGGCTGTCAACAGGCAACAGCCTCAGACACCAAACAGCAACCTTACCTCGTACTTATGAATCACCTGAATCCATCACAAAAGTACAAAGAAATGAGCATGGGCTGAGATAGCCTTCAGCTACCAAGTTAAACCTTAAATTCTGGAAAGCTGATGGATGGTTAAGCTAATTTTATCTGTGTGGCTGGAGGCTTAAATGCCATTCAGTTATATGTTAACTTTCAAGAATATACCATTTAGGTCATCTGAATCTACTCATAGTTTTTAGGGTATGATGTGGCATGTCCACTAGGTGTACCTAGGTGTTTGCCTAGGGTACCAGAAGTGGATGGGGTCCATTGGGCCCTGTAGCCACCTCACCCATCAGTGGCATCAGGGTATCTGTGGCAGCATGTGGCAGCCCTGTGAGGTGGCCATGGCCCCTGGTTGTGTCCTGCAGTGAGCTTGCCACTCCCCTGCCTCCCTCCATTGGGAGGAAGGGGCATGGGGGCCCTTTGGCAGAGCATGGGCCTGAAGACAAATAGCAGTAGTAACAGAGGTCTCATGGGGCCGGAGCGCTCCGGAGCTCAGCTCTGGGAGTGACCAGCCCAGGGGGCGGGGCAGTCACATGACCAAGCCCCGCCCCCTGCTCCCAGCAGGCCTCAGTCAGGGAGGCCCGGCCACCTGTCCCCGTGCTTCCTGGGGTCGCGGTGCTCCGCGGCATCCCGGGAGGCTCGCCCACCCCTCCCAGCGCTTCCTGGGGCGTGGCGCTCCACGGCGCCCAGGGAGTCCCGGCCACCCCGTTCCTGAGCCAGCTGGCTGTTCCTGAGGGCCAAGTTGTTATTGCTGCCACTGCTGGAAGCAGAAGCTCCGGCCTGAGGAGGAGGAGGAGGAGGAGGACGCCCGGTGCAAACCCGCCGGGGAGAGAGCGAGCGAGAGAGCGCGAGGCGAGCGCGCCAGTAAGGGAGGGAGCGAGCGACGGCGGGTGCCTGTCTTGCCTGCCTGCCTTCCTGCTGCTGCCCGGCCAGCCAGACCTGCGGCGACACTTCTGGCCCCTGACCTGACCTTGCCGGGCCAGGCATTTTCCCCGCCAGCAAAGGGCGACTCAGGTGCTGCTTCCTGTGCCGCGCCGGGACTAACTTGAGGGGAGGAAAGTTGCCGCTGCCGCTGCTAAGACAAGGTGGTGGTGTTGGAAGCTGTGGAGATTCAGGTAGGGGGCGCCCCTGGCTGGGCAAGCGCCTGCGGGGACAGGATGGCTGGCAAAGCGTGAGCCTGGTTTTGGAGGGAAGCCCATCCTGTCTTTCGCTGAGGGAAACTTTCTGTGTGTGTGTGTGAGGCAGTTTGTGGAGACAAGATGACCCCCCACTCCCCCCACTCCCACTTTCACGTGCTCCCCCCCAGTTTCCCTTCTCTTGTGCGGCGGCGGGGAGTGGGGGGGTGCAACCCCGCATTGAGGCCAGCCAGGCAGGGGGTGGATTTTGTTATGATGGGAGGAAGAAGAAGACTGGAGGCTGCCGTTGCTCGTTCTCAGGGAACACGCTGAGGGGGCTGTCGTTGGTGCCTCATCCGAGGACAGGGTTTTCTCCCCGGGACCTCTTTCGGGCTCTCTCCCTTGCATTGGTATGAAAGAGGGCTTTGGAGGGCGTGCAGAGCATCTTTCCGTTGCCCAGGAGCCGCCTTAGGATGGGGGACGACAACTTAAGAGGGGACTTTGTAGGGAAGGCACGGGGGGGGGGGGCGTCTACCTGGAAGGCAGAAGTTTTAGACGCCTCTGCTCTGATCGAGGGATGAAATCAAACCTTCGTATGTGTTTGTATATCTTTGGTTTCACTTTCAGGGGAGCGAGAATGAGAGCCAGCGTGTTCTGTAGGCAGGAAGATCCAGATGGGTAGCGTGTTCGTCTCTCTGTAGCAGTAGAAAAGTGTTATTTTTGTTCGTCTTTAAGGTGCTTTAACATATTTTGTTAGTCTTTAATGTGCTACTGGACTCCTGCTCTTTTCTACTGCTGTGGGCAGGAAGGGAAGGTCAGCTGGGCTTTCCAGGATCAATATCCAGACTGGAAGGGGGGCTCCATTCTTCCACCTAAGAGCAGAGCTGCCTGAGCCAGTTCGCCAAAGACGAGTTTCCACTATGCCGCCTTCATCGGCCTTTGTGTATTTTACAAGACTGACCCCCTGACAGGTAATAAAGAATAAAGGGGAGCAGTGCTTCTGCCACTGGGGCTTTTTTCGTTCTGGCAGGGCTTGACATGGAGGACTGGTCTGTCGAGGAGTAGTGACCTGCTCAAGCCTTTTCCTTAGGCGGGACACTTTGGGTGGTCATGCAGCTCTTTCCAGAATTTTAACAAGGTGGTGACTGAGTGCCTGGCCTGTAGGAGCCGTTCACAGCCCTCGGAATGCTATGATGCTCTGGATTCTTGGTGCTTGGGGGGCAAGAGTGGGTGGGCTCCTGGAGTTTTGGCCCTGCTGGTGGACCTCCTGAGGGCACCTGGGTTTTGTCCAGTGTTTCCTCTAAGTGCAAGGTACCTAACAGTTTTTTAGCCTCCGGCTCATACATTTTTGTCTTAATTCAGGAAAGATGCCTCCAGAGCAAACTTGTTGGGTTATTACATGTTAAAAACACTCAGTATATATGGGGTTAAATGTTTGTTTGTGTTGCTCACAGGAAATCACATGTTTCATTTAGCCAATGCTAGTTTAGGACTACAAGCCCGGGAAAACCATCCCTGATCTAGGAGTTTCATTGGAAGCAAAGTGTCAAAGTATTTTAGCATTTTATGGCTCCTCTTCCCGTCTTTGTGTTCTGTTCTGAAGAAGTAAGAGAAGCCATTGCTAGCTCTTCTAGTCTTGTCCTTTGTAGAGTAAAGATGTAGGGGATTAGCTCTGTTGTTATTTTCTTCCCAGTTACCCTTCCCTATGCTAGAATTTAGTAAAAACTTTTTATTTTAAACACACATGGACTATAGGTCTGAATTCACTCATAGCTTTAATGCCAGTCGCTCACAAAGGAGCATCCCGGGATGTGATATCAGAGTCATGTGACAGGAAGAGGGGGAGCTGGGCCATAACCAACAGACCGAAAGGGCCAAGGACAAGAAACAAAAAGCAGTAATCAAGAGGTTTCGGTGATGTCAGGGGGTGTGGCCTTATGACACACTTCCTGTGATGTCATGGGGTGTGGCCGTATGACACTTCCAGTGATGTCAGGGGGCGTGGCATATGCTAATGAGTTATGCTAATGAGCTCCGGCAGCTCTTTTTCTACAAAAAGACCCTGAGTAGTAGCATAGGAAGAGGGTGGTGGGTGGAAGCTTCTTGCAGAAGTGAATGAAAAGGAGGGCACATCATCAATTTATTCCCTCTGTCCTGCCTCTATGTAGTGAGGGGAGGGGGAGGGGGGCAGGCAGTTTTCTTTCCTCCTCCCCACCTTCCCACAGCGGGGAACAGTAGGTCAGGCAGAGGCTTCTTGCCTCCGCATGGTGCACGGGATTGAGGAAGGTGATGCTGTATTCCTACTTTCATCCACCTTCTCATGGTGGAGGGAGGTATGATGAAGGCAGCCATCTAGGGTGCCCAAAAGTCTTGGTCCAGGCCTCAAGTTAGTTTCATTAAAGAGGTGGAAGGTTTAATCATTCCCAGTTCAAATTGTGTGCATATGCACTGTTGCTGCTGCTTGGAGCTCCTTCTTGCAGTTACATTTAACTCATAAAATGTCCCTTTATCTAGACCCTTCTGACCTGGTTACACTGACCATAAACTCCAGATGGGACTTTTGTAACATGCTGTACATGGGAAGCTTTGTGGAAGCTCTAAGTAGTCTCCGAAGTACTAACTCCAGTCTGCACTGGCTACCTATTTTCTTCCAGACCTGATTCAAAGTACTAGGGGAAGGAGAGGAAGGTAGGGTGAGTTTGGTCTCTGTGCAGTATAGGGAGTAAAGACTTTCACATTGTAGGGTCCTCATATTTCTTGTATGGCATCTTCCAGTCTACTTTCCTGCACCATTTATGCACTTTAGATAACGTCCTCCCACTGGGACTGTTTGCAAAGACACAGCAAGATTGTGGTGGCCTTTTCTGTGGTGGGCTCAGAATAGCCTGCCACAGTGAGTGAGGAGGGCATATGGTTGCCAGCTTATCCAAAATACTGTGGCTGCCACCTCTGCTTGAATGAGTGGTGGGAGGAAATGGGGAGGGTGAGGTCAGTCAGTGATTGCAGAATGCTGTAGGAAGTCATTGTAATTCTATGGTTTCATCATGGAGTTTTGAAGAATTTATAGAGTGTCATGATATCACTTCTGGATAAAACCAGGAAGAGACATCATGACTCCAAAGGAAAGGAAAAGTTATCTCATTGTTTAAAGGGTAGAATTTTTTCTCCATTAAAATAGTTCTTTCTTTTTCCCCCAGTTCTGATCACACACAGCATTAAGAATGTAAACTGTAACAAAAAGTTTCATTTACCCAAATATTGGAACAATATTAGCATTTTCCAGCAATGCATGAGCAAAATATTTGGACATAAATAGTTCATTATGGTCCAACTAATGTACTGCAATAAATTGAATGTAACATAAATATCAAAAACACAGTACAGATTATTAAAAATCCATATTCTGCCCTCGACAGATAGTTTGCTGATAGCAAACAATTACTGCCAACAAGAACAACTATTGCAAAAACATTGCAATAAATTATTTTGTTTGCTTGCTTGTTTTAAAAGGAGCATGATACAGTGTCTGCTTGTCTGCTGTAGCACTGAAAGCTACTGGGATTAAAATAATTGATACAGGGGGAAAAGGCCAGAAAGCTATGGAAAAAATGATTAAAGCTGCACATGTCAAGGACTGTGTTCCCGTATTCTCCCAATGAAACCCACAAAGGCTATTGATGATAAAATGGTTGAAAAGTACTGTCTAAATAAATAATTGGTAAAGGGAATACTCCAGATGTTTGCCCAAAGATTGGGAAGAATAATGGTATTGTATATAGTTTGAAACTTGCAGTTATGCTCACAATTTGCAATGAAGAAAATAGGGGTTTAAAACAAAAGAAGAGACAAGCATACTCATGCACACATTGGGCTGCCTCATATTATTACTCCCACTGGCTTGCCCCCAAAAGAATGCCATTGCTAGGCTGTCAGCAGGATCCTCCCAAATCCTATACTGTTCTCTGGTACATCATTTAAACTGACCCCCCCCCATCCAACCTTATTGCAACCTTACTGCAAACTTACTCAGGCTTTTGACAAAGTACCTCAACAAAGACTCCTGACTAAGCTTAGCAGTCATGGGATAAGAGGATGAATCCTCTTATGTATTAAAATTGGTTAAATGACAGGAAGCAGAGAGCAGGAATAAACAGACACTTCTCTTATTGGAGGGAATTAAGCAGTGGGGTCCACAAAAACTGGTATTAGAACCAGTTCCATTTAATTTCTTCATAAATGATCTGGAACTGGGGGTGAGCTGTGCAGTGGCCAAGTTTGCAGATGATGCAAAATGATTTCAGATGATAACAGCTGAAACTGGTTATGAAGAGCTCCAGGACGATCTCCACAAACTGGGTGAACAGGCAACAATGTAGAAAATGAAGTTCAATGGAGGTAAGTGTAAGGTGATGTACACTGGAACAAAAAATCCCAGTTTATGGAAATTATATATAAGTTCATGAGCCTGAACTGACTAAGACTGAGGTGTAAAGATACTTTGGGATCATAGTGGATAACTCAGTGAAAATGCCAAATCAGTGCGTGGCATTGGTGAGAAGGCAAACTCCATACTGGAGTTTACTAGGAAAATATTGCAAATAAAACTGCCAATATTATAATTAGGCTTGTACATAGGAATTTGTTTCATTTGTTCACTTTTGTTATTAATTCTGAAAGGACTGTTTTGTTATTAGTTTGTTTTGGATGGTTTCATTTCATTTTTGTTTCTTTCATTACTTTTTTCATAGTTCTATTTTGTTATTTACAATAGGTTTCAATGAACACATACTCCATATTATCTGTTCTGTAACTTCATGCTTATCCATCCAAACTGGACAAAATTCAGGGATTTTATTATTTTCCATGGACACCAACATTTCCAAGTTTCAGAGAGATGGCATAAAGCTGCCCTCCTCGAGGTGACGAAATTCACCCATGTTTAACATTAAAGTCTGCAAGAGAATTGACAGGAAAGATTCCAAACACTAAGAGCAATACAGACAGCACTGCAGCCACATAGCCTGAAGAACAGTAGCAAAAAAAAGAGACAGACTAACAAATCAAGGACATTTGATGACACAAAGAGGGTAAGGCATCTGTGCAGATAGGTAACATCAGGAGGACCTTCAAATGGATTTGTCAGGACAGGAGATAAGGTTTGGAGAGCAAAAGGCAACCAGTTAACTGTTGGGAAGAGGTAGAAAGGCAAATCCCTCCCCCCAATATCTTTCGGGACTGGAATACCTCACACATATATGTAATCTTATTGGTTATATTTAAATGTGAAACCAATAGAAGCAGAGAATTCAATATTCAAAGAAACCAGAACAAAACCCCATATTTTTGTCATTATTGCAATTAATAACTAAAGAAATTTAGTAATCTCATTATAATGCCCCTGTATAGATCGATCATGTGGCCTGATTTGGAATAATATGTGCAGTTTTGGTTGCCATACCGCCCAAAGGACATTGCAGAACTGGAAAAAATATAGAAGAGGGCAACCAAGATGATTAAAGAGTTGGATCACCTTATATATCAGGAAAAACTGAAGAGCCAGGGACTTTTCAGTTCTGAAAAGACATGACTAAGGGGGGGACATGATAGAGGTTTATCAAATTATGCATGGGGCACAGAGCTTGGACAGAGAGAACTTTTTCTCCATCTCCCAAAATACTAGAACTTGAGGGTACCCACTGAAGCTGATGGGTTATAGATTCAAGATGGACAGAACAAAATTCTTCTTTATTCAGTGAGTGATTAAAAAGTGGAAACTCACTGCCAGAGGATATACTGACAGCCACAAACATAGGTGGTTTTAAGAAGGGACTAGATACTTTCATGAGGATTAGGTGCAACAGTGGCTACTAGCCATGGCAATGAAAGGGAGTCTCTGCAATCAGAGGCAGTAAACCTTTGCATATTAGTGCCAGGAAGCACATCAGGTGAAAGCCTCTGTCTCTATGCCCTGTTCTTTGTCCTCCAGAATAACTGGTTGACCAGTGTGTGAGACAGGATGCTGGACTAGATGGACCACTGGTCTGATCCAGCAGGTCTCTCCTTATGTTTTTTTTAATGTAACCCAAATGTTCCATGGGCAAAACTGAGCAGGTAGCAATACCATGCATTCAACAAGGACAATTTGCACAAAGGAAAGAAGTGGGGATGGGGAATCTTGCACAATATGACTAGCTAGGCCATGACACTTCTGAGAAAGGTTTACAAGTCACCATGGATTACAAACTGAATATCAAGCATGTACAAATTTTCTAAACCCAAGCCCTATCAATGTATGGAGGGGAGGACTGAGATCATGGCAGCAGACCCTGATCTCCACACAGATCAGAACATGTGTAAAGAGCATATGCAGTAGTACAAAACACGAATAGCCTCAGCTTTCTGGGTTCTCTGACTGTGCATACAGAAGACTATGGCTGTTCAAATCTATAGGCTTGGTAAACAAGATCTAATCAATGCATTAAGGTGGAGGTAGACTTACAGTGGGGCAGCCTGGGAGATTGCTTAAGGCTTCATGCAAGGGGGAACCTTCATGTCCAGTGGGAGTAATATACTATATGATAGGGATGGGTACAAACTGGCTGATGATTAAAGTTCACCATGAATTTTGGCCAGCTTGTGGCTCACGAAGCAATGTTCACAAACTGAAGAGCTGCCACATACTTCTATAAATTTTAATGCAGTTCACGGTGATTCGTGGTTGTTCATTAAGAGCAGAAAATGGGGTTAAGTGGGTTAGCCATTCAAATCCATGCTTTCTGCTCATCACAAAAAAACCCAACTGAGCAGTGGGGAACTCACAGTTCTTCAACTGTTTGGTTTAAATTGCTCAGAACCATTCAAACCCCTGCTTTCTGCTCCCTGTGAAAAGCCTCAGACAGCAGAAAGCAGGGGTTTAAATGGCTCCAAGCCATTTCACCCCCAGCATTCTGCTCGCCATGGTTTTGGGCAGCAAGCAAAAAGCAGGGAGTGAAATAGCTGGAAGGAATTTCACCCCCTGCTTTCTGCTGGCTGCGAACTGAACCATGAAATGGACCAAACTGCAAAAATGCAGTTCATGCCCATCCCTACTATATGATTTACTGAAGAATCCACCACTTTCATCACCCAGTACCCTCTTGGTCATTCATGCACACAAGCACTGTCCCCTATTTCAATTTTTTTTTTGATAGCAAAAATTTCTGCTAATTAGTTCCAGATGTCTGTCTTTTGAAAATGAACAATTCTGCTCACACTTGTAAGTAATTTTTTAAATGACATCCGCATATGATGGAGCTTGGTAACAATATTTGTAGGTCATCAATGTTTTGTAAAAAAAAATAAAGATGAAGATACATCAATCTATCTAGCTAACATTATGTTATAGCCTAAAGGGGATGGGGAGACTCATTCTTGGCTTTTGTGTAGGCCCTGAGAATCACTAAGGCCTCCCCTGCATGGAGGCTGGAGTAAAATCCTGATCTCTCCTCCACATATTAATTATATCTAGATTTAGATCTCCCTCATAGAATGTGATGCTATGATACAGTATAATGCTGCTGCAAGTTTCCTTAACAGAAAGAATATTTCCAGGAAGTATTACTGTTCTAAGTACTGACAAAAACCCTATGTCCAGTGTGAGGCACTGTGTTCATACTGGGTGGTATTTGGAAGTAAATTAATAATGAAATGGTACTGGGAAACAAAAGCTTGCTCTGGTCAGGAACTGTCTGCCTCTGCAAACAATTAAACTTCAATACTGGCCATCTATTAAGGCATTTATATCTGCCCCATTTATCAATTTGCTTATGCCATTATTCCCATACCTATCTGAAATGCTGTCTCTTTTGAACTGTGCTAAGGTCGTCATATGACTAGGTGCTCAACTCAGCAGAAAATGGGCATCCCAAACAATGCAAGATCAGTTTCTGAATGCTCATTTTGCAAGCATCAATTCACAAATGATATACATGCTGTGTCAAGTAGGTGCCCATCTACCTGAACATTTGACATCTGATAGTCTTCTCAGACTGGTAAATGGACTCCTACATTATTATTATTATTATTATTATTATTATTATTATTATTATTATTATTATTATTATTATTATTATTATTATTATTATTATTATTATTATTATTATTATTATTATTATTATTATTATTATTATTATTATTATTATTATT
>NW_015162020.1:56023-88587 GCF_001447785.1 Gekko japonicus | reverse complement strand
GACGCTCCAACGACCCCCACAGCGGGGGGAGGGTGCCCCCTACCTTCTAAGGTAGGTTCCCATTTATCTACTTGCACTTTTTTTATGTTAGTTGGTGCTTTCGAACCGCTGGGTTAGCAGGAGCTGGGACAAGGGCCAGGTGCTCACTCTGGCCGTGGCGGGTTTCGAACAGCTGTAACAGCTGTTCGTGGATGTTATTATTAGCAGGCGTTTTGGATTCTTTTAGCAACATAAAAAACAAGTTATATCATGGCTAATTCTTCTGTGATGCAGTGCTGAGAATCAAGGTAACTTAACCTGCATAAAGAGTGGGGAAAGGAGCACGTGATGGGTTTTTTTGGGAAATCTGGAGGGATTAAATTATGCTTGAAATATGCCTATAAATTATGCTTTCATTTCAATCAATTTTCTCACTAAGCTGTGGAGTGTTGTGGGCAACAATTCTACTTTGTGAGCATTAAAGTTGTGAGCCTACATTTGACTGTCACATAATTTAGTTTATATACTATATAACAGTATATGCTAATTTTCTCTTAAACCTATTCCTTCACTTAGCTGTTCTAACCTCTGACCTCCCTCATCCGTAACTGCTAATTCTGCTTCAGACACACAGAGGCCGAGTTCAGACTGGCAGTTTGCCCCGATATAGGCACGTTTCAGAAACGTTCCACAACCGGATTAAAGGGGCCATCTTGTAATGCTTCGCTCCCAAGTTTAAAAAATTTTGAAAGTGGTATCAAACCCTGGAAAGTGCAATTATCCCGCGTCCATACTGCACCAACAAAGTGTGAATGGCAAAAGCCTCCAGAAAGCAAAACTTAAAGGGATCAAGACAAAAAAGGAGATAGGTGTAAGAGCTGGCTGCAAACTTCTGCAACGTATTGCTTAGTCTGTGCCTACATGACCCACCAGACACATACATACCCAGACAGCAGAAGCAGAACAGTGGTATTAAGTGAGTAATTCAGTTTTGCAGGCACAAATTAGCCACTCCTAACTATGTGTAACTATGATTTCTTACATAAAGGTATATGGAGGGATGAGCTGTACATAAATCCAGTACAATAAACATGGACAAAGAGCATCTGTAAACACACAGTGGATCTTATTTATTTATTACTTTCAATTTATATCCTACCTATGCCAGGGCAAATTTACAATCTTATGTAAGTGTTCTGTGGCCATCCACCATTCAGTTTTTTCTCCATATTTTAACACATTTAACACATTTCACAGATCTAGACCTTCACTGCCTGCACAAACCCATCTTAGGGATTGCTACCAAACACCAAACCAACACCCCTGACACTGCCTTGCAGCCACTGCCATTGGGTGCCAGGCACATCACCCACTCCAGCAGCGCCTCCAACTCTGCATTGGTCTTGCTCTTCTCGACACCCAAGCTGCTGCAGTTGCTATTGCTGTTGAGAGCTGCTTTCAGGTGTGCCAATGTGCTGTGCTTCTCTCGGGGACTTGTCCTGGCTCTAGACCCTGCCATGATGGGAACCTTGGATGCTTTCGTCCCCCTTCCCACCTCAATGATGATGGTGGTGGTGGTGGAATCCACCAGCTCCCACTTTGCTCACTCTCTTGCTAGGCTGCCTCTTTCCCTTCCCTTCCCCTCCTAGCAGCGGCCTACTCCTCTCAGTCCTCCACATTCTGCCACTGCCACAGACAGAGCCTGGCTGGCACCTGCCTTGCTTCTCCCCACCCTGATATTCACCTGTCCTTGCTCGCTCCTCACCCCTCTTCCATGCTCACCTCTCCAGTGTATGAAGGTGTTTGAGTTGAAGCAGATCTTGACCCTTCCTGCTTGGCCTCAACTGCCAGGAGGGAAGCTGACCACCGCCCAGAGGTGGCAGATCAGCAGCACAAATAGCCAGCAGCTGGGCTGGGCATGTCCTGCACTAAACCAACCATCTGTGTGCTATGGGCTGAAAATGAATGCGCCAGTGCATGATAACACACTTTAGCAGGAACAAAGATTCCACTGTAATAAAAATTCTCAAATATATGCTTTTTAATAACCCAATTAATTATGTCAGAGAATACACTTATCTTAGAATGTTTCCCCTTCTCAGTTGCTAGGGCTACACAGTACATTCAGGTAATCAGGTTTTAGATGCTTCTGGGATTTAGTCCTGACTCCTAAACCCCTACTGGAAAATGATATGTGACAGTACAGTTCAGATTCCTCATTTTAGTTGGGAGATGGGTAGTTTACAGTGAAATCCTAAACAGAATCTTACCTTTCTGATTCCAAGAGTTAAATTCTTCTAACCCTATTTGGGATTGCATTATTAACAACACTCATGAGATAGACACCTTTTTAAAAAACGCAAGGTGATAAATGCACAAAATAGGGGGGGTTGGTGGGGAAAGCACATTGTACAAGGACTTGGAGACTTTCCAGACGTGCCCAAAAGGGCATAATGTGTGTCACATACATTATTTATTTAATTTATTACACTTTTAATTATATATTAGATTACACTACATTTTTTATTTTTAGTGTCTTTTGTCTTAAGTGACCTATGAATGTTATACCAAGGTGATATAATCAGTGATTTTAAAAACTAAAAAAAAAACAAAAACAACCCTATCATAGGACAGTGCTCTTCAAATTGTGCTTCAAAGAGACTTGGAAGGTTGTCAAGGTTTCTGAACAAGCTGCCCTAAAATTCTAACAAGACATATCTTCCTCTGCACTGTGCAGTCAAAGCTATGATTAGCACCTCCAGATGCATATGCACCATTGATAACATGCTCCAAAACTTCCACGAGGCACTAGTTTTGGATGACAAATCCATGTTGAAAGAACCTCTCAAAGGGACAAGGTTTGGAAAACACAGCTACTGGAATATACACAGTAATATAGAACCTTTTGATAACATTTTGTATGTTAATAAAAATTCCAATTCTATAGATTAAATGAAAGGTATGAATAGGTATATTTTTGCAGTGTTTACATGGAGGTCTGTTCATTTCATAATTAATTGAACTAGGAATGATCTAGTGCCTTACTAAATTTTTCTCTTCCTCTGAATACATGTCTCCAACGCATGCAACCTTCTGACTTCTTTCCTGCATTAGCTTCTCCTTCATGTGTAAAGAGCTATGTACACAGGAAGTGTGCGCACACACCCAACAAAGTGACGATAGAATGGATCATAACTCTTATATTTGCTTCAGTTTTGTAGGTGGAAACATTGAGATCATTACTGTTTTCTATGGCTTCCTTTCTGTTTAATGTAGATTCTTCAGGAATGCGTAGGGTATCTTATTGTATTTCTTGCTTTGCTCAAAAAAGGAAGATGGGTTTTAAAATGGAATAACAATAAGAGATGAAGATGGAAAAATTCCTGTCTAGAGATAAATTTCAAAGCTAAATAAAGACATTTGAATGGTTCCACTTCAGATGGGGTAGTGACCAAAATGTGACTCCACCTGAAACATGCCAAAAGGACCAAATAGTAACTGACTAAAGGTTATTTATTGATGAAAGCTTGAGATCAATAGCTAGATAAGAATATAAGAGAAGCCATATTGGATCAGGCACAGGACTTTTTTTTTTTTTTTTTAAGGGGTGCCGGAACTCTCAAGTGGGAAATGAAGTTTTCAATCTGTATACTAAAAACTCATGAACTTTTAAACATTTAAAAAAGCATTTTGTCAAAGAGGTTCTGGAACTACATTATGATGTATTTCCCCAGAACAAAAGCCCTGATCAGGCCAATGGCCCATCCAATCCAATACTCTGTGTCACATGTGGCCAAAACCCAGGTGACATCAAGAGGTCCACCAGTAGGGCCAGAACTTCAGAAGCCCTCCCGCTGTTGCTCCCCAAGCACGAGAAATACAGAGCATCACTGCTCCAGACATAGTGTTCCATTTATACCTTGTAGCTAATAGCCACTGATAGATCCCTGCTCCATATATTTATCTAATCCCCTCCTGATGCCGTCTATGCTTGTAGCTGCCACCACTTCCTGTGACCGTGAATGCCATGTATTAATTACTCTTTGAGTAAAGGAGTGCTTCCTTTTATCTGTTCTAAACCTACTGCCCATTGACTTCATTGAGTGCCCACAAGCTCCTGTATTGTGAGAAAGGGAGAAAAGTATTTATTTCTCTATCTTCTCTATCCCATACATAATGTTGTAAACCTCTGTCATGTTACCCCTCAAACATCATTTCTCCAAACTAAAAAGCCCTAACCTCTATAACTTTTCTTCATCCACTAAAATGATTATTTTAGCTGCACTTTTCTGCACCTTTCCTATTACTATTTTATCTTTTTTTTTCAGGTGCGATGACCAGAACTGTACACAGTATTCCAAATGGGGCTGCACAATTGATTTATACAGGGGCATTATGATACTAGCTGATTTGTTTTCTATCCCCTTCCTAATAATCCCCAGCACAGCATTTGCCTTTTTAAAATTGCCATCACACACTGAGTCGACATTTTCAGTGAGTTATCTACCATGACTCCAATGTCTCTCTCCTGGTCAGTCTCTGCCTCTTTGGACCCCATCAACATGTCTTTATAATTAGGATTTTTGGCTCCAATGTGCATTACTTTGCACTTGCTCACATTAAACCTCATTTGACACACTGATGCCCACTCATCCAGCCTTAACCCTCTGAAGCACCTCACAATCCTCCCTGGTTCTCACCACCCTGAACAACTTAGTGTCATCTGTAAAATTAGCCACTTCACTGTTTACTCCCAACTCCAAATTATTAATGAACAAGTTAAAAAGCACCAGACCCAGTACTGAACCCCCATTCCTTACCACCCTCCACTGTGAAAACTACCCATTTATACTCATTCTGTTTTCTGTTAATTATCTAGTTTGTAACCCAGAAGAGCTCCTCTTATCCTATAACTACTGAGTTTACTCAGGAGTCTTTGATGAGGAACTTTATCAAAAGCTTTCTGGAAGTCTAGGTAAACAATATCTATTGGGTTCCCCTTTGTCCACATGTTTGTTCACTCTCTCCACAAACTCTGTCAGGTTTGTGGCACAAGAACTTCCCTTACAGAATCCATGCTGATTCTTTCTTAATAGCTTTTGTTCATCAATGTGCCTCCTAATTCTATCTTTAATAACGGAGTCCACCAACTTACTCACTATCGATGTTAGATTGACCGGCCTGTAATTTTTTGGATCTACACTGGAACGTTTTTTAAAGATGGGGGTTACATTAGCTACCTTCCAGTCCTCAGGAATTAAGGCAGATTCCAATGATAGATTGTCAGGAGATTCAAAAGTTCTTTCAGAACTCTTGGATGTATGCCATCTGGATCTGGTGATTTTACAGTTTTTAATGTGTCCATCAGTCATAGCACCTCTTCTCTCATCACCTCAATCTCACTCAGGTCTTTCAACACCCCTCCTGAAATCAGCAGTTCTGGAGTGGGCAAGCACCTCCCATTTTCCACAGTGAAGGCAGACAGAGGCAAAAAATGCATTCAGCTTCTCTGACATATAGAGCCACTCCACCTCCAAGCCTTCCCTCCCTATCCTTCCAATATAATTTATATCCAGGAATCACTGTATCCCACTGATTATCTTCATCCCATCAGTTTCCAAAATGCCCACGATGGCCAGCCGTAATCAATTTCCTCCTAGAACTTTAACAACTATCCCTTCATCTAGGGTTCCCAAGTACTTAACGCGATCCAGTGGGGGAAACATGCTCCCTGGCCGGACCATTCCTCCATGTAACACACCATGCCATCACCAGGAAGTGACGCCAGGCGACGCTCTGGCAATGGGGCTGAAAACTTTTTTAACCGTTTATTTATGATTTCCAGTATACATCATATCATCGGTTTACATTTCTCATTCTTGTGAGTCATACTTATTCTCCTTATCTAACCATAACCATCAGGAAGAAAGCCAGAGGCCAAGAGACGCCGAGGCCGACACAGATGACCCAAGAGAGAAAAAATCCCACCACTGGGTGCCGGTAGGGATTGTCCCCACCCCTGTGTGGCCATAGGTTAGGGATAATGTGTAACTGTAGCCGCTCAGAGACCCCTTCGGGGATTAGAGCGGGGTAGTAAGTTGAAACAATAAATAAATAAATAAATAATACATAAAACATTTTCCATGGTTTTTCAAATATCTCCTTGCTATTACCTTGTATTGTTAAACTTAATTTATCAATTTCCACTACTGACAACATTTTATCTACTACGTCTTTCTTAGAGGGCGTTTCTTCTTCTTTCCATGTTTTGGCTAACAATATTCTAGCTGTTGTAAAAAGATATATAATTACATATTTGTTTTTTTTTCTATATGTTTCTGGGAGCATGTTCAATAAAGCTATTTCTGGTAAAAATGTATTTGCGATTCTGTAATTTCATTTTGTAATTCTGTAATTTTGTAATTCTGTAATTGAGCTGCGGTGGCTCAAGTGGTTAAGATGCTGAACTGCAGGCTGGGGAAGGTCAGTAGTTCAGCAGTTCGAGACCCGGGTGCCGTATGATGGAGTGAGCTCCCATCTCTAGTTCCAGCTCCTGCCAACCTAGCAGTTTGAAAGCAAGAAATTGCAAGTAGATAAATAGGTACCACTTCGGTGGGAAGGTAACAGCATTCCGTGCACCTTGGCATTTAGTCATGCCAGCCACATGACCACGGAAACATCTTCGGACAGCGGTGGCTCTTCGGCTTTGAAATGGAGATGAGCATCGCAACCCTAGAGTCGGATTCGACTGGCTTTCGAGCAAGGGAACCTTTACCTTTACCTAATTTCATTTATCATTCGATATATTTTTTTCCCAATATCTTTGTACTTTCTCACACCTCCGCCACATGTGCATAAATTGATGGTACCATCAAGTTTCCAGCCCCATTGCCTGAGCGTCGCCCGGCGTCCCTTCCTGGCGACGGCATGGTGCTGCGCGTCTGTTGTCCCCGCGGGAATGATCCTGCGAAGACATCTGTGTCCCCTGCCGAATCACAGTAAGTACTTGGGAAGCCTGCCTTCATCTCTTAGAGATGAACCATCCCAAATCAGAGACACTTCATCTCCTGTCAGCTTTCCCCCAAGATTTAGTTTAAGAACTGTTCTGCCACCTTTTTCTGAAGGAACATTCTGCCTTTCATCAGAATGGTGCCCTGTTTCCCCCTGACCCACGTGTTCCCTGACATCAGCGGGGCTACCATTCTTAGAGTGGGACACATCTAACAATTGTGAAAACCTAGACAATTGTTTTCTGTTTAAAAAAAAAACAAAAAAAACCCTTTTTATAAATTTCCTATTAATATGGATTTGTTTGTGGAAAGTCAGCTTACCATATTAGGGATATGGAAAGACTAGTGTCCTGGCTTCCTTACCCTGCTGCTGAACTTGCATGTCTGCAAGTTGTTTATTCCTCATTTCAGAGACTTTGTTACTGGAATTGAGACACATCATCACTGGAGGAGGCCTGCTACCTCACAAAGCTGGGGCCTGCACATAGGAACCCTAAATAGATAGTAACCCCCCACTGGGAGCTTACTAATAAAGGAGGATGAGTGAGTTGGTCTCTGGTTGATTAACAATATGTTGTGCTGAAAGGGAGCTGCTCAGATCTCTCCTCCTCCTCAGGCTGCTTTTTACTTCAAATGCTAATTTCATTTCAAATGTTAATTTAGCTCTTCTAGGCTTAGATTAAAGGGGACTCTAGCTGAGTAGCCTCAGCGGTTACATGAGGTATATAACTGCTTTTCTTCTTGTAGGAAAAAAAATCCCTTCTTTACAGTATGTGAGAATTAGCTTAAAATTTTTGATTTAATTTAAAATTGTGCCCCGTTTGTTTTTTTAAGCCCAAACTGTATTTGAACACTATCTGCAGTTTGTTTTGTTGTTTTCCTTTTTCTGTTACAAAAACCTGCCTAAGGTTTAGTCTTATCTACGAACTCACTATCCCTAGCCTACTGGTATTATTACTTTAATCTATAGGTGTAAGAAGTTTCAAAGTGATATTGGAGTTTAAGCTAGCCCTATATCCTCAGTTTTAATCCTTGTCCTTTGTTTGACCCTTTGTCTAACTCTTCCCATACGGCAGTAAATCTAGGGAAGAATCTCTGAGCTGGTTTAGAACTAAAATTAGCTACACCTGAGTAGTTTGAGCAGCTACAATCAAACTAAAATTAGAACTAGACCAGAAAATTGAACTAAAATTAGCTACACCTGAGTGGTTAAGCCGCTACTACACCGAGAAGTTACACAATGTTGGTACCTAAAGATATTTTTAAACTATTTGCCCTCATTACTATTAGAACAGAACTAAAATTAGAACTAAAATTAGCTACAACTGAGTGGTTTGAGCAGCTACAACACTGAGAAGTTGCACAATGTTGTTACCTAAAGGTACCTAAAGTTTTTTTACTCCTTACTATTTTAACCCTTTTCACTTAGCTTATCTTAGTAGAATATAACGTGTGCTTTTTAAAATGCCACTTAACCTCTCATTGCATGTCTGCTAAACTTGCCTGTTTATTCCCTCATTCCAGAAACACTTTGTCACTGAAGAAGCCTGCTACCTCGCAGAAGTCAGAGATGGACTGTATTACCTTTCAAGTTAGGTGTTTGGTCAACTTAAGAACATATCAAGAGCCCTACTGAATCAGATTAATGACTCCAGCTTTCTGTCTCCCACAGTGGTACAGAGAGGCTGAAGACTCTTTCTGCTGCTCATCAACTGGGAGAGATATACTGCTGCTGAAATTGAGGTCCCATTTTAGCTATCATATCTAATAGCCATTGATGGATCTATCTTTCATGAATTTTCTAGTCTCCTTTTAAAGACACCTAGTGGTAATTTCCTATTACGTGGCAACAAGGTCCAATTTTTACTTATGCATTGTGGGAAGAAGTACATTCCTCAGTGACTGGAATGCAAAAGTAGGAAAGAAAGCAAAATCCAAGATTTGGGCTAGGAGCAGAAAGTAAAGTAGGTAGCAACTCATAGAATTCTGTGAAGATAACAATTTGTTCATTGTAAACACCTGTTTCAGGCAATTGAACAGACAATTGTATACATGGACATCACTAGATCGCCAACATAGAAATCGAATAGATTGCATAATCAGAATCAGAAGATGGAGAAGCTCTATGCTAAAACAAGATCAGGGGCTGACTGTGGTACAGACCATGAATTGTTTGTCAGGGTTCCCAGTCAAGACACTCAACAACGTTCCTTCAGAAGTCAGGAATGGCGGGATAGCAAAAGGTAACCCAGATATACCCTCTTCATACATGCCCCCTGATGAATAGAGGCCTATAAGCAAGCACCTGAAAATATGGGCTAAAAGTAATGGTTACATTCCCAGCAGGAAATGAGGAGCAGACAGTGTACAGCTTCAAGGACACTAGGGAGATAACTTGGTAAGACTGATGGAGGAAGGGAGGGGGAGTGAGAGACATGGACAGCAACCCACACATTCCAATCCATGACAGCATTAGCTGACATTGTTAGTATCAAAAATTAAAGCAGAAGAAAAACACCAGAGCAGTCATAGTGCCAAAATACCGTCTAACCAACATTCCTGAAGAGTTTAAAGACCATGTAAAGAGCAGATTTGCATTGCAAAAGGTTAAGTGAATGTGAACTAGAAGAACTATGAGTTGAAACCAGAGGTATTATCAAGGAAGAATATACAAAGAAAATTCCTGTAGCTAAAAGAAATGAAAAGCCTTGATATATGATTGATGAAACTCTTACAATTGCTAAGGGTAGATGAGAAGCAAAAGGTGACAGAAATAGACTCAGAAGCCTAAGCGCAGTGTTCCAGCGACTTCATGTAGAGACAAAGAGAACTATTATAAGAACCAGTGTAAAGAAATATGAGAGAACAACAAAAAAGGAAGAAGTGGAGGTCTGTTCCACAAGATCCAAGAAATCAAAGGGAAATTTAAAGCACCATTAGGCATGCTGAAAGATTATCATAGAAATACTTAAACTGAACAGAACGAAATAAAGAAAATGGGAACAATACACTGGAGAATTATACAGAAGATATGAAAGGATGACAGATTCTTTAAAAGAAAAACCTTTTGAAGAATAATATACAGTTTTATAAAGTGAAGTGAAAGCTGCACTGAGAGCAATTGGAAGAAATAAAACACCAAGAGTAGATGGGCTATCAGAAAAACTATCCCAAGCCACAGAAATAGAATCCAGGAAAATCTTAACATGAATATACCATAAATATTGAAAATAAAACATTGGTCCACTGACTGGAAATGCTCAATCTACCTTCTGATTTAAAAAAATCAAAAATTGCAGTAACTATCAGACATTGCATTGATCTCTCACACAAGTAAAGTGATACTCGAACTCATAAAACAAAGACTGCTTGAAGTGAAGTGGGTGTAGTGGTTAAGTGTGTGGACTCTAATCTGGGAGAATCGGGTTTGATTCCCCACTCCTCCACTTGCACCTGGCTGGATGACCTTGGGCAAGCCATAGTTCTGATAAGAGCTGTTCTTGAAAAAAGAAGTTTCTGTCAAGAGCTCTCTCAGCCTCACCTACCTCACAGGGTGTCTGTTGTGGGGAGGGGATGGGAAAGGAGTTTCTAAGCCACTCTGAGACACCTTTGGGTAGTGTATAAATCCAATCTCTTCTCTCTTCTCTTCTCTTCCATATACAGAATGAGAAAAGTCAGAAATGCAAGTTTGGATTCAGAAAAGGAAGAGGCATTAGAGATCATATTGCAGATTTAAATTGGTTACTGGAGCATACAAGGGAATTTCAGAAGAAAATCATCTTGTGTTTTATAGATAGAAGCAAAGCTCTTGACTGGGTGCATCATGAAAAGCTATGGTTGGTTTTAAAAGAAATGAGTGTGCCACAACATCTGATGTTTTTGATGTGCAACCTATTTTCTGGACAAGAGGTTATTGTTAAGACAGAATATGGAGGAAAAGAATGGTTTCCAATTGGCAAAGGTGTCAGACAAGGATGTATTTTATCTTCTTATCTCTTCATTCTATATGCAGAATATATCACAGCCCTCATCTTGCAAGACCTGAGCAAGGCTGTTAATGACAGAGTGTTTGGAGGGTCATTAATTCATAGGGCTGCCATAAGTCAGAGGTGATTTGTCAGAGATGGGCACATTATCTATTCAATGTCCTATACATTACATTTCTCTCTCCCCCTCCCCCTCTCTCTCTGTCTTTGAGTTCAGTGAGGAAGGTTCTATACATGGATTTAATGAAATAAAGAAAACATTCTAACTTTCTGTTTCCAAAAGCGGCAATGCAGATGCATGGTAGTGAAATATTATTCCTGTACCTGATATCTGGAGGTACATTGCCTCTGAACATAGAGAACAAAGTTTGAGTCCAGTAGCACTTTTAAGACCAACAAAGTTTTATTCAAGGCATGAGATTTTGTGTGCACACACACTTCTTAAAATACCTAGAGGTTTTATATAGCTATCTTCCCAAATAGCCAGTAAGAAGACCAGGACTTCATAAAATTATCTTAGGTCCTTGTAAAGCTATCAAAATCAGTATTATTACCTCTTGCGGCTGTGAATTCCATAAGGTCATTATTGTGTTTAAAAAGAACTTTTGTCAGTGCTGAATTCATAGTGAGTATTATGAAAGTGGGAGAAAACTGACCGTGATGAAAAGTCCCAAGCATCATTCATTATAGACACCTCCCACTGAGGGTTTCAAGGCTGAACTACACATGGATCATTTTTAACATGTGCACCTACAAAGTTATGCAACAAAGTCCCAGCTGGGGCTGTTTCCTCTGAGAAAAATTGTTAGAGGGTAAGACAGGAGCCCCTCCCCCCCATCCCTGGTCCAGGAGTTCTGGAGACTTTAAAAATACCTTTCCCCACAGCAGCTGTGTGACTTCGGGGAAAGCAAGTTGAGTCTTTTGAATCCCAACCTGACTCTCCAAAACCTCTAATGTGTAGTCTGGCCCTTAGATAAGTCTATCAATGGCTACTAACCATGGTGACGTGGGGAATCTCCACATTCAGAGGCACTAAACCTCTGAATCCCAGAGCCAAGAGAAACATCAGGGGAAAGTCTTGGCCTCTGTGCCCTGTTGTTGGTCCTTCAGAGAAACTGATTGGCCATTTTGTGAGACAGGATGCTGGACTAGATAGATCATTGGTCTGATCCAGCAGGGCTATTCTTCTGTTCATTACCTTCATTCTCAGTGTTGAGACTTCTCCCCATTGTCCCTCAACACTTGACAAGATGGAGTCCCTAGGAAAAGACTTAGTCCTTTGTGACTGGTATACAGAAGTGTCTGAGCAACAGAGCATAAGAGAGCATCTTCATTGTGTCCTGAGAATTTATATTCTCTCCTTGGAAGTTCATTCCACTTGGAGGACACTCTTGGTCTTTCTGAGGAAGAAATTACTATCTATCCTGTTATTCTTACTTTGGCCAGAGCCACTTGCACAACTAAGCTATGTTCCTTAGAGAGAGATAATTTATTTCCTGTAGTTTTCTTCCTGCCATTCCTTTATTTGCATTTCATACTCTGGAACATGTATAGAATGTAGCCCCATCAAATAAAGTACCAAGGTGGATTCCAGGATGGAGGACATTTCTCCACAGACAGCAAGCAGAGTCCCTTTATGTGTCAGATTAAAAAAATATATCCTGGAAAATTTAAAGTCAGTCCTTGCTGCATGAACTCTTTTGTCTATCAATATGCATGAGTTTCTTGTCAGTCTAGCTGGCCATCCAATAATTTCTTCCTTTGGCAAGCATTGGTGGCATAGAAGCTAAGTCCCCATCTGGTATCCCTCAGTGTCAAAACATGTTGCCGCTTTAAGTGCTCACAGATGACACCACAGTAACTGGGCTCCTATTCTGCAACCCCTTTTGTTGTATCTCTACCAAGCCAGAGGGGAAACTTTGCAAAACATAAGAACTGTACCCACATCCAGAAATGAAAACACAAGGCACTGACAACCTAGTCCTTATTAATGGCTGATATGCTTCATTAAACTTCCTAACTTTGGGGTTCCAGCTAACATCCAGCCAGTGGATACCAGCAGTTTTGGCAGCTCCACCCTAGCTCCAAATGTGGCCAGCATTATTACTACAAGCTTTGTTTTTACAAGCCTGCACATGAAATTATGCTGAATGGCATGAAGCCTCGATCCCTCCCCTCAATGTGCCATTCCAGCAATGAAGGCTTTGGTTGATGCTGCTCATCATCAAGGCAGTCCCCTCCCTAGCCCAGCCACACAAGCTGGCTACTCCCACATTGTTAAAAAAAAGTGATGGGGTGGGACTGCAGCAGATGGCAAGCACTTGAAGTAGGGAGGAGCAGAAGGCTTTTAAGGTCTGTGTAACTCAGCTTTCCAATGGCTGGACATCATCTCAATCTGACCAATAGTCCATGCATTTGAAAGGAAGTGGGGCCAACAATGTCCCAATCTTCCTAATGCAGTAAGGAATGGATTTCCCAGGCAAATATCCCACAATCCTATTTCAGACATTCGAGAATCAAGGCAGATTAAAATAGATTGGTTCTTTTCTGAATTATGTAGACAGATTCTTGGAGTTATGGGGGACATACAGCTGTGTATTGAAAGCAACTTCAAAAACAGTAAGAACATAACATCCTTTTACACTATAGCTTTATTATAACATGTTGGTGGATGGAGTAAGTCATGAAACTATTTTGGAATCCATTAGGCCTTTTTTGTGTATTTGTATAATATTCCTCATAATAGATTCTCTTGGGGAAAATTAATTTAATCACAATGTTATTCAACTCAATCATTTTCTCTTTCTTTTAAGTAATGACTTTGTGGTAAAAATTTAGCTTAGATTTCTATGAATTCTTCAAGTAATTAGATTAGAAATTATGCAGTGAGGGCCCATTTATAATTCTTCACAGTTCAGAACTTTTGTCAGTGTTTTAATCAAGCAGCAAATGATGTATTTCTTAGCCTACTTCCAATTCAAGTTGGAAATCCGTATTTGTATGCATTACGGGCACAAGCCTTTTCATGAGGTGAAACAAACCACTGGAGTCATTTGTCTTTCTCATTCTGTACAGCAAGAAAGAAAATCCTGCAGTGATTTCAGAGTCAAAATACATCTTGATGCCTAAATAAACAAACATAATTAGAACATAGGTAAACGAGTGGGATTAACATTAATATAATGCACCTGTAGAATCCATTAGCAGCCAAAATGAATTGCCATAATTACCAGGGAGTTTTTTTAAAAGAAAATGCCGTCCTATATACAAAGAATGATTCCCACCTAACACTAGATGCATTTGTGGCACAAGGGCTGAGTTCAGACTGGCAGTTTGAAGTGGGAGGGAGTCATTGCAAAAAAGAGCTGTTGCAGGTTTTCCCGGTCACACTGCATGGACTGATGTGGAAGCATACTGGAAGGAGGCGTGAGGGAGCGTTCATACTGTTGGCCCGAAGGCGCGACTGTAAGAGGCGTTTTCCTCATGGCAGACACCTATGCACATGGGCGCCTGAGTTCCTAGGCACAGCGGCAAATAGGGCAGGATCCGGCCACTGTGGGTCATAGGTACATCCGGGCACATCACTACCCCCTCTTCAAGGCAGTCACCTACACCTTCCTGGTGCCAGAGTGAGGCTAGGAGGTCAGTCAGCATAAACAGCTTGCACATTATTAACACGGACAGGGGTCATTTTCTGCAGGAGTGCACAGGAGCGGAGCTCTGGCAGTAAAGAGCCCAGGGGGCAGGCACATGAAACAACCCCCACCCCCGCTCCTAACAGCCCTCAGTCAGAAAAAGATGCAGCCAAGTAAGCTGAAGAGCCCCCCCGGCCCCCCGGTCCAAAACAGTCCAGTGGCACCTTTAAGACCAAGTTTTATTCAGGTACAAGCTCTCCCTCTTCTGTGAGGCCAGTTCTGCACATCCCCCCCCAATAGCTAGCAATCCAAAACAGTCCAGTGGAGCCTGAGCAGTGGGTGTTGCCTCCTGACACACTTCCAGTGATGTCAGGGGGTGTGGCATAAATTATGCTAATGGGTTATGCTAATGAGCTCCTGCACCTCTTTTTCTACAAAATGACCCCTGAACATGGGCTGTTCCCAGCTTTTAGCAGTTAGCGTTCACACTTCTGGGAAGCAGAATGAAGCAGGATAAACGGGCTCTCCAGGGTTTGCTACCACTTTCACCAGGTATCTTTTAAACTCGAGAGGCAACTGCTAAAGACTTTGCCTTTTACTAGTAATTAAGATAGAGCTAGTACTCATTAGTATCAGTTCGATAGAATCTATTATATTTAATTGTTGTTCTTCATTGTTACTTATTTGTTATAGAATTTATTATTATAAATGTTTATTAACTCATAATACCTTAATATACAAATTGATGTACTATCTGTTAATATGTCATGATATTACCTCTATTTGTAATATTGTTAAAATAATTTTGTTATTAAGTGTTATAAAATTTAATAAAAAGTTAATTGCAAGATGGGTTGAGTATGGGTGGGGAATGCCAGACAGATGTGCCTGTGTGAATGGCCCCTTTAATCCACTTGTGAAACGGTCCTCACACATGCCTATATCGGAGCAAACTGACAGTCTGAACTCAGCCAAGGTGTGCCTAACACTTTACTCCTCTTAGCATAGATGGATTCTTTTCTGGGAAGGCATCAAGGAGGAGAGGGAGCAATGGGAAGGCCCATATACAGTTCAACAATGTGCAAGGGCTCAGAGGCATTGCCAAGCTGGAAATTATCTTTTTTAAAAAAATTATTATGGATATCTAGAAGACATCTGTGACAGATTGCCAAGGGTTAATGTCTAACAGAGTTTGACCTTTGAGTGATAGGCTATCCAAATGAAATTCTGTTGAGAGAGTCAGTTAAGGAATGGTATTTGGGAACTAACAGTTGAAGAAGAGACAGTTAAGCACTGGCTGTGGACTTGAAAGAATGTTAATAGAGTGAGTGGATCAAGGAGGATCCTCATTCAAGTCAAAAATAGGGAAATAGCTTTTAGTAAAGGGAAATGATCCCTGCCCAATTAAGAAGGGAAATAGCTCTTAAAGAAAGGAGTGATATCTGGTCTATGTATAAATAAGGATTTCGGGAACATGGCTGTACATTCCTGCCTTCTAAATTTCACATATCAGTGTAACTCAAAAACCTATACATGGCTGCGGTCACATGGAACAGAAGCCACACAAGTGAGACGGAAAACAGGCGGAGTTTCCGGGCGCGATCTCACCAGCACATCTGGGAAGCGTAGCATTCCCGTGGCTCAACCGAGGCTTCCAGCCGAAACTGCGTGGCAAAAAACTAGTACCTCGGAGGTACTAGTTTCCAGAAACTGCGGGGCAAGGGCGGGCCTCTGATCGCGTTTCCAGTGGCATCCGGTGCCCGCCCATGTCCCCTTGCAAATAAGGTGGGGTTTTTTTGTCCAAGTCTCTGTGGATGCGCACACGCACCCAACGGAGCATGCGCATTTGTCATGTACTCACAAAAACAAAACAGTTTGCGCACCGGCTTGTCCTGTGATCCGCACCTCTCCCTTGCCATGGAACCTCCACGGTACCTCCACAGGACCTCCACGGGAGGTCTGATCGCTTAACTGCACAGTAGTTTGCCCCAGGGCAAACAGCCACGCTTCTCCCCTGCAGTTTCCTGCCCGTGTGACCGGGGCCCATGAGTGTTTAAGCAGAAACTGAAAAGAAAGCCTCTCTCCTCAAAGTTTTTAAGACCTTGTTAAATAGCAGAAACACTTATTTTTTGTCAACAAATTATCTGGTGTTTGTGTGAATACAAAGTTTTATTATCTGGTCACCTCATACATCATACACCTGATTCCACCTGTCCTTTTCACCTCCAAGTTAAATAAAATATTTTATTTATTTATTTTGGATTTATAACATAACTATTGCCCAACTGAGAAATGATGGCTACTTCTACAGAAAATCTGTCTTCTACATGGATGATCTTTTTGACAGCAGCACATCTTTGCAAAATGGTACTGTATGGAGTAGAAATCAGGATCCAACAGCATTTGTCACCTGTTCAGCATGGGAATCAAATCTGGGCAACACTTTCCTCCCCTTTGCAACAGATGGTCATTAATGTCCAAATCAATAGTATATTGGAAGGATTATTTGCTCTACTTCAGGATTATGGTATGCTTCATGGTATTTTAAAATAATTATTATAATAGTGAGGAAAGAAATGGAAGGACTCATTCTAGATGCACAAGAGGAGGCACTCAAAATGAATAGTATGAAAGCCAAGATTCAGAAGACCAGTGATCACAGCAAATGTTGACTTTGCAAGACAAATGATGAAACGGTCAATCACACTATAAAGAATGTCACAATAGAGTTGCAGCTATGTTGCACTGGAATCTTTACAAGAAGTATGGGTTACTACCAGCCACAAATTCATGGGAGCACAAACCAGACAAGATCATGGAGAACCATGAAACAAAGATTCTTTGGGACTTCCAATTACAAACAGATTGCTTGGCTAGATCTTGAACTGCAGAACACCATCAATCAGTCAAAATCTGTGAACAACAACAACAATAATAATAGTTTCCATGCAACTTCCATGCTTAACTTGACTATTTAAGCCAATAGACACCAAAAGTGCTTATTTATTATACACAAAATTAATACTCAAAGTTAACAACTATTTGATCTAACCACCCAGCTGTTCACTATATTAATAAGTTCCACTGGATAATAAGTGGATTTTAAGTGACACAGAGATAGCCATTTTCTCATTCTGTGTATTGCAACAGTGATTGGCTTTCTCCCCATATCTCCTTTACAAATTCTGTAATAAACAGTCTGATCATTTTGAGTGACATTTAGGATTTTTATTGAGAAAGACATTTCAAATGTATCTGTCTTTTGTCTGGTTTATATCTGACATTTATAACAACCAGCTATTACCTTTCTAAAGCCTGCATTTGAAGTGTTCCCGTCACTTCATTTTTCCAAGCTGCACATTGGTGACATTTCCAGATTTTCTTTTCTATCTGGGCTGCTGCTGCTGCTTCTTTTTTAAGCACAATCATTTCATCATCCTCAAACCAAGTCATATTGTCACCGTCAGCATAAATGAGTCTCTTGTTCCAAACCTTAATCATCCGTTCATTTATCATATTCTGTCCATATCCTCTGGACTGGCCCCTCTGTATTCTCCTGGAAGAACTACTTTGGCTGGTGTCTCTTGGCCTTTCTGTCATCTGTCACATAGAGTATCCTGAGAGTGACAAATATGCCATTTCTGCTAATGGTCCATCCAACCCCCTCCCCCAAGTTCTTTATTTGTCATGAGTGCCTCAACTTTGTTTTCACTATCATTGGTTTGATTTATTTGTATTATAATAAGGCCTTATAATGCACTGTCCATGTCTTGCTGACAATAGCTTTCTAAAGTATCATGTGGCGTCTAATCCATGTCTCATTATTGTAAACTGCAAGATGTCTGGATACCGACTTTTATCTCAGAGAGCTCTAAATGTGCTATATATCTGACATCTGTGGATTCATCTTGACTCAGTATTTTGATATGCACAGAATGCACTATTTCCTAAATGCTGAAATCACTTTGATGTTTTGTGGAGTCCTTTCCATAGTTTTCAGCACAGAATTTGATCATGCATGGAGGCTGTTGGGTGTTCGGAAGATGTGTGACCGTTCATTACTGTTTAGAAGACAGGATACCATGTAGATCACCCTCTGTATTAAAAGGTTTACAGTTTTAAGAGCAAAAATGGACTGTCATCAAACTAGATAGACAAATCTTTTCCTTAATTAGTACCTATAATAAACAAGGAGATAAATGTTAACTTTGTGGATGGGAAGTGGGAAGCGGAAGTAAAATATTGTGGAAGTAAAATATCGAAACATCAGGAAACACTTTCCCCATTGAAGCATTTGCCATGACATTCTGTTTTTGGTTTCTTGGGTTTCTGTAAGTGTTGTTGGATGGACTTCCAGGCTGTGAGAGGCCAGTGAGGACTGTTGCACTTCACCCTTTGTAAAATGCAGGTGACTGTATGGTAGTGTTAGCTCAGAATGTCATCTTCTAACGTCCATTGGTTTGCTGACTGCGCTATTTGGTGAAAGACTTAGCTACTTTCATGTAGATCTTAGGAACTGCTGGATTAAGTCAAATAGAATAATTTTATTATATGCTCAGTTCAGCTATACAATGCAATCAATAAATCAATCAGATTTTTTGAAGCTGCTGTACTGGAAACAATGCTAGCATCAGCAGTCTGAGGTGTGGCAGATGCTGAAACCTGAGGGGCCCATACATAGGAATAATAAGAAGAGAAGAAATTGGATTTATACCCCGCCCTTCACTACCCAAAGGTGTCTCAAAGCGGCTTACAAACTCTTTTCCCTTCCCCTCCCCACAACAGACACCCTGTGAGGTAGGTGGGGCTGAGAGAGCTCTGACAGTAACTGCTCTTTTTCAAGAACAGCTCTTATCCAGCCAGGTGCAATTGGAGGAGTGGGGAATCAAACCCGATTCTCCCAGATTAGAGTCCACGCACTTAACCACTACACCAAACTGGCTCTGGCTGAATAAACAATACTCCTGCTGTGAAATGACCGTGTTTCTGTCCAGTGGCACCTTAAAGACAAGCAACTGTTATTTGCCATTGCAAATTTCACCAACAATCACCAGCTGTAGTGATGGTTCAGGTTCAGGTTTCAGGTTGCTGCAGACCAGGGGCCATAAAAGCAAGAGGTAATAAATCAATTAAACTCCAAAGCAACAATTTTCACCAAGTCTTGACTCCTTGCCCCATCCCCATCAGATTTCCCACTACACTTTTCCTTCTCATACTTATTGGCATGCAAGGCTCTGCCGCTGGTACAAATGGGAAGTAATATAAAGCTTAATGAATTAAAATGGCAGATATGTTTACAGGGGAAAGCAAAAGTTAACTTTATCAAAAAGAGTGGTGGAAATTATTTCTTAGTTGTAAATATCTTGTGAATATATGAAACAGAATGGGAGTGAAGAGGTAACCAAAGGCTCTTTTTTCTTAGTGTCCTGGGTTGTTTCTGTGGAATTTTAAACATTTTAAACAAACTGTAGAATCCACCTGATTGAGGAAACAATGCCAGATTTCCCCCATTTTAACTATACAGTGTAGTAATGTATCAACCCACTTTTCAAATGAAAAGCCAAGCATTTACATTATGGCTGTACAGAAAATTTTCTGTGTTACTTTCATACAATCAAGAAGGCAACATTTTGTATGATTTCTTTTTACTAGGGTAAGTAAATTGAAATGGGCAACAAGGGTACATCCAAAGGGTTAAATGCGAAATGTGCCATTAGAAGAGGAGGAGGCTTTACCAAAGGGAAAAAAGGGACCAATTATACTCTTACACACACACACACGAACCTGGCCTGTTTGGACACATCAGGTTGGATCTAGCTAGCTTTTTAAAAATTATTTTTATAAATTTTATTAATAAGCATCACATAATACAAAACTAACAATATAAAGACCACATACAATCATACAATCAAGAGTATAGTGTCAGAAGGCAATCTGCAAATATATGTATTTGATCAAAACAATATACATAGTATAACATAACCATAAAAGAGTATTGATGGATAACAGTATAAGATCTTAGGGATCAGAATTTGGTCCCAACAGCCAGTCAGACCAGAGGGTCAGTAAAAAATGAATCCAGGAATGATAAAACAGATTTGATGGTAGCAGATCTTGTTCAGCCAAGAATTGGAGTACCTGTGCCCAGTTGTTACAAAATCTATATGATGAGTTAGTAGAGCCTGCAGGAGCTTGCCGTATGATATTGGTAATTTTGGCCATAACAAATTGATCCCAGATTTTATCGTACCATGAGGTTAAAGTTGGGGGGGGGGGATTTCCATATTGTTGCAATTGTCAACCTAGCTGCAGTGAGAAGAATCAAAGTGATTTCTTTCTCCATGCCACAGAATCCCATAAATTAAGAAGCACTAGTTCAGGGCATACTGGAAGTGATTGCGACATGATTTTATTTATTTGGTCCATGACTTCACACCAGAAGTGCTGTATCATTGGGCAGTCCCACTAGCAATGAAAATAATTTCCAATGTAGCCACAATTCTTCCAGCATAGAGGACTATGTTTGGAGTTTATCTTGTTCAGTCTTTCCAGAATATAGTACCATCTGGAAGTAAGTTTGAAAAATTGTAACCAGATGTTAAAACTGCTGGATGTGTTCACTGGTGAATTCCAAATGGATATCCAATGAGAGTCTTGTAGATCCATTTATAGGTCCTCCTGCCATCATTTCTGGTATTTCAAAGATGTCATATTGTCAGCTACCAATATAATCCTATAGAGCTTAGAAAACAGACCTTTCAATGATCTTTAGAAGTCACCGGGATATTTTCAAAATCAGACCTTGGCCTCTCAAAGATCTAGCCAGCTTTTCAACTCAGTCTCACCTAACTCACCTTATATTACAGCCACTGCCCTACATGACTTTTGTATACACAGGTTCCATGATTTCCCAACATAGCCTTTTGGGTTTTCAAAAGGACCCCTCTTTCGTTTTTTAATAGCACAAAAAGCTACCTGGACCGAACCCACAAACTAGTTCAATATGTGGCCAAATGAATGTTGACGAGTATAGATTGGCAGGGTCATCTACATTATTAGCTTCTAGTGTGTTTCTGGGTACATCTAAGGGGTTGATTTCTGACCTTAAAAATCCTAAAAGTCGGAAGTTCTGAGTATCTCTAGAAATGTGTTCTTCTTGTAAATTTCCCTACCTCAGCTTGTAATATCAACCAAAATGGCAGTGTTCTAGAGCTTGTTAGAGTGTCATATAATTAGGAATGCTGTCACGTGGTTAACCCACTATTCTACATTTTTTTTGCTTCTGATTACAGATAGGTAAAAAGAAGAAATAATGAACCAATTCTGAAAGTTTAATACTATTAAGTCTAATGTACCAGAATACACCTATTTGGCTAATATTGTTTGTGCTGAATTATATTTGAAACAGTTAATCTCATCCTTCATCTTTACAATGTTAAAGCTAAAGGAAACTTTAAAGTAAGCTATTTGTGTCGTACTAGATCCCTGTTTAGCTATAGGTTTTAGTTAGTGTTTCCTTATCTCTTGCCCTGTGTAGTATGTAGTGAAAAATGCAATAAAAAGTTAAAAAAAAAACTTTTTTTTATTCCATCAAGCCTTTGAAAGTGAGGCTTTAAAAATATTATTTATGCATATCCTCCCACTCAAACCAACCCCCAGCTCAAAGAACAATATATATAACCATATAACTATAAATCTATGCATGTGTATGTGTGTGTACACACACATATATACATATGTGTGTGTGTGTGTGTTTTAGGGTTTGATTTGTATCTGATATTACAGTCTAAGATTTCTGTATCTGATATTACAGTCTAAGATTCCTTCTCCTGCCCCCAATCATAGTCTTACTTTACAACATGGCAAAAGAAACATAAGGTTGTACATTATCTTGATCTCTACTGTTGCAGTCCATTACAAACAACACCAACGTTTCAGTATAATTTTTATATTGTGCTTTAGTCCCTGTTCTTCCATTATGACTGAATTAGGCTTTTAACAGTATAACACAAAACAGAGCTATATCCTTTGACGTCTGTTGAAGTCAGTGGACTTAAAATGGTGTAACTGTGCTTGGGATAGCACCTGAAACTACTGTTTTGCTCCTGCTGTTTCTTATTTGCTTTTGCATAGTATGGTGTTTTGCTGTGTACATATTTGGTTTATATTTTATTTATTTTAACATAGGGTTTTAATAGGTATGTTGGTGTGGGTTAAAATGAAGGCCTCAAGAGGAAGAAAGAGGGGGCATGGATAGGTGATTGAAGTGTGTTATTATTGGATGGTAGTAGCACCCAAGGGGGTGAAGTTGACTTGTTTTGAGCAGACAGTTGGTTCAGCATGTTTATGGGAAGAGAGTTGAGTGGGTGAAGAGTGAAGTGCTGTGAGAAAAATGTGTTCTTTGTGGAAGTTATTAGACTACGTGGCAAGTGAGAAAATAAGCCTTTGTAGCTAGGTCTATTTAAGGAACTTGAGAACTTGACCTTTTGAAACCATTACACTTATGTACCAATCTGAAACGATGATGCTTACGGACTTCACAGAAACCATTGCAGTGTTTTATTTCTAAATAAACTCTTTTGATGCTTAAGAGAACACTTGTTTTATTTATGGTAAAGAATCCCCGAACCATTACACTTATGTACCAATCTGAAACCATGATGCTTACGGACTTTACAGAAACCATTTCAGTGTTTTATTTCTAAATAAACTCTTTTTATGCTTAAGAGAACACTTGTTTTAGTTATGGTAAAGAATCCTCATTTACCACACACTGATTATTCTGTCATTCTACCACTAAGCCATCCTGTTATTTGGGTTCAACTAAGAAATATAAGGTGAGAGCCTTTGGTGGCAGTGAAAACAAGTAGGACATGCTAAGGAAGGCAAGGAGGCAATATCACACATATTATCTCAGAACACTACAGAATGGTGCCTTTACAGGTGTTATATATAAGGGGTCGCAGAAAAGAGCAAAATATTACCTTTTTATGGTGCTCAAAGTGCTTTAACTCTTTATATAGACCACTTGGAATGCAACTGTACAGTAAAAAAATGAGAAGGGGAGGAGAGGAACGGCTTCTCCATTTCTCCTCCTCCATCTTGTCTTCCCCAATGTCAAAATGTGGACTGTAAGCAAAATTTAGATTACTGATTCCGCCCACCCAGCAGCTCGAAAGCCCTAGGGCAAGTAGACAAATGGGTACCTGCTCTTAGAAGAGTAGGGGGCACCCTCCTTCCATGGATGGCGTGTAGCAGTGGTGGTGGCGGGTGGTGGCAACAGGTGATGGACGAACGGCAATACGGCAAAGTCGGGCGACGAACGACCCAGGCGGAGAGAAGGCGTGACAATGCAGCAATGGGCGACAAACGACCCAGGCGGAGAGGAGGCGTGACAATGCAGCAACGCAGCACGGTCGGAGCTAATAAGGACAGAGGATATTCGGGTGTGGGGTATCAACTCCCAGCCCTTGATGGCATGCCTCTGAGACCGACATCTGCCATCAGGAGACTGGGTGTGACCCTGGACACCTCCATGACAATGGAGGCCCATGTCACAAATGTTGGGCTAGTCACTCTCATCTTAACCTATTTCAGAGTTGCTGTTAGAATAAAAGGGAAGGAAGGAAAATAATGCTTTGTTCTGACTTATACTCAGCCACTGAGATTTGTTTGTTCTTAGCTGGTTTTGATTTATTCATTTTTACTTAAATTTCTTTGCTGTTATCTGCTTTGGGACCCATTTTGCAACTTCCCCATTCTGCCATGGAAGCTTTTTTTGCTTTGTGGTTTGGTTTATGCCCATTCCTAGTATCATCAAAAGCAATTAAGAATGTGATACTGTTGCTCTTACTACTGTTACTAATGTCATACTTGAAAATCCCCAGTGGCATATTAGTATGCATATCTCAGTGTATCTCAAATGTTTACTGAAACATAGGCTAGCTACTTTTAGAGAGCTGATACAGAATAGTATTTGTCAAAGGCAAAGACAGAAAAATAGCAAAACACATTTCTAAACATACATACTTTAGTCTTTCTGTATTCTAGGTGTGCACCCAGATTCTTATAGTGATGAATTTTTGCACAATGCTAAGGATGTAATTCACAACTTTAAATATTAATGTTTCATTATTGCAGCATTTTTTTCAAACCATATGGAGAACATAGGATTCCTACAATTTTAATTTTTGGCTTAGACAGACTGGATGCATTAGAAATGTAATAATGTCTGTATTTCATGCTGTTTAATATAAGAAATAGAAGAGAAAGCGAAGTGACTCCAGGGAGTTAAAACATGGCCAGATATATTTTAGACCTGTGGGTCAGCAGTTCAAATGAATTTTCAAAAGTTATTACCCCCAAATGCCTCTTCAATAGCCAATAAAAATTAATTCATGGTTGAAAACCAGCTGTGATCACAAGACACAGCAAGGAACCTGAACTGGAAATGTAAACTAGTTCCAATGCAATCCTAGAAACACTTTGCTGGGTTTAAACCTCAATAAAGAGAGCTGAGTAGGATTCCAAAGAGACCTGCTTATGATTTCACTCTTTTGCAGCAATCCTAAGTACAGGTCCTGGGGAGTAAGTCCCAGTGAATAAAGGGGACTTACTTTGGGGTAGAGTTGCCCAGGATTAAGAACATAAGAACATAAGAGATGCCAATGTTGGATCAGGCCAAAGGCCCATCCAGTCCAACACTCTGTATCACACAGTGGCCAGAAATACCAGTGCCATCAGGAGGTCCACCAGTGGGGCCAGGACATTAGAAGCCCTCCCACTGTTGACCCCACCCAAGCACCAAGATGACAGAGCATCACTTGCCCCAGAGTCCCTATCTATACCTTGTGGCTAATAGCCATTGATGGACCTCTGCTCCATATGCTTATCTAATTCCCTTTTGAAGCCATCCATGCTTGTAGCCACCACCACTTCCTGTGGCAGTGAATTCCAAGTGTTAATCACTCTTTGGGTGAAGAAGTACTTCCTCTTATCCGTTCTAACCCGACCGCTCAGCAATCTCATGGAGTGCCCACGGGTTCTTGTATTGTGAGAAAGGGAGAAAAGTACCTCTTTCTCTACCTGCTCTTTCCCATGCATAATCTTATAAACCTCAATCATGTCACCCCTCAGTCGTCGTTTCTCCAAGCTAAAGAGCCCTAAGCGCCTTAACCGTTCCTCATAGGGAAAGTGTTCCAACCCTTTTATCATTCGAGTTGCTCTTTTCTGCACTTTTTCCAAAGCTATAATATCCTTTTTAAGGTGTGGTGACCAGAATTGCACACAGTATTCCAGATGAGGTCGCACCATTGATTTATATAGCGGCATTATGATATTGGCTGATCTGTTTACAATACCCTTCCTAATAATCCCCAGCATAGCATTGGCCTTCTTTATTGCAGTCACACACTGTCTCGACATTTTCAGTGAGTTATCTACTACAACTCCAAGATCTCTCTCTTGATCTGTCTCTGCCAGTTCAGACCCCATCAACGTGTATTTATAGTTAGGATTTTTGGCTCCAATGTGCATCACCTTGCACTTGGCCACATTGAACCCCATTTGCCATGTTGACGCCCACTCGCCCAACTTTGACAGATCCCTTTGGAGTGCCTCACAATCCTCACTGGTTTTCACCACCCTGAACAACTTCGTATCATCCGCAAATTTAGCCACTTCACTGCTTACTCCCAACTCCAAATCATTAATGAACAAGTTAAAAAGCAGTGGACCAAGTACTGATCCCTGTGGTACCCCACTGCTTACACCCCTCCACTGGGAGAACTGCCCATTTATACTCACTCTCTGTTTTCTATTAATTAGCCAGTTTTTGATCCATAAAAGGACTTGTCCTTTTATCCCATGATTTTTGAGCTTGCTTAGGAGCCTTTGATGAGGAACTTTATCAAAAGCTTTCTGGAAGTCAAGGTAAACAATATCTATTGGATCCCCCTTGTCCACATGTTTGTTCACCCCCTCAAAGAACATTAACAGGTTAGTGAGACAAGATCTTCCCTTACAGAACCCATGTTGAGTCTGCCTCAATAGGTTTTGTTCATCTATGTGCCTACTAATTCTTTCCTTAATAATGGTTTCCCCCAATTTACCCGGTATCGACGTCAGACTGACTGGCCTGTAATTTCCCGGATCTCCTCTGGAACCCTTTTTAAAGATGGGAGTGACATTAGCTACCTTCCAGTCCTCAGGAATGGAGGCTGATTTTAAGGAGAGATTACATATTTTTGTCAGGAGATCCACAAGTTCACAATTGAGTTCTTTCAGAACTCTTGGATGTATGCCATCTGGGCCTGGTGATTTATCAGTTTTTAAGTTGTTTATCAGTTTTAGGACCTCCTCTCTCGTCACCTCAATCTGACTCAGGTCTTTCAACACCCCTCCCGAACTCAGCGGCTCTGGAGTGGGCAAGCACCTCTCATCTTCCACAGTGAAGACGGAGGCAAAAAATGCATTTAGCTTCTCAGCCATTTCCCTATCATCCTTCAGTACTCCTTTTACCCCTTGGTCATCCAAGGGCCCCACTGCCTCCCTGGCTGGTTTCCTGCTTCTAATGTATTTGAAGAAAGTTTTATTGTTGGTCTTTACATTTTTTGCTATATGCTCCTCATATTTCCTTTTTGTCTGCCTGACTGCTCCCCCTTTACAGGATTTGCTTTAGATAATTCTCTGTAATGTAATGTATGAACTGGCCTTCCAGTTAAGTGCTACTACTTTTTTAATATTATATACATGCTATTTTGCCACTTTTGTTTGTTTTCATAACATTGTTGTACTGTTTTATAGTTTTGCTGTTTCAATTGTCTGTGTTGTCAGAGTGTAGAGTAGGGGTCCTCAATGTGGTGACTGTGGGTGCCATGGAGTCCAGTGAAACCTTTCCTGGTGCCTGCTGGGGTTTTTTTTAAGTGGGTGGAGCCAGGTGGAGGTTTTCCCCAGCAGGCCTTCTGATTGGCCATTGGCGATCTGACTGGCTGCACAAATTTTAAAAAAATGTTGCTATGGGAACAGCTGCTGTCACAGCACAAGGATCTTCACTGCACGACTGAAGGTAAGTTGTGGGTATGCAATAAAATATTTTAAAACAGTATGTTCATTTTAAAAGGCATCCTGTTAAATGTATCTTCTGCCTGAAATACTGAAGAGGTACTATTAGAGTTATGCATAACCTACCTCCCTGACATTTTTGGCTTGGCTTTGTCACTTGTGGTGGCCACTTTGTGGTTGCACCCATCACCCATGTCAGAATTCCAAAGGCACATGCAGGGTCGAAAAGGTTTTGGACCCTGAGGCAGAGTATGAATACTGTAAATAAAAGAGTACAGAACCAGGTCCATCCCAAAGGCAAGCCATGACAGTGGAACAGCACAGTATATGTGCATGTGTATTCAAAGCCCAACAACTGCTTTTCACAGGAAAAAGCAGATTCAAGATGTAGACAGAGCAGCAAAGCAGTGTATGTGTTGTGTGTGTGTTTATGTACTTAACCCTCTCCTTGTCCATTGTTTTATCATTTCATATCAATCTTTCCTCCTCAGACTGTTTTTCCCCTCCAATAATGATGCCAGGCACCCTAGGGTTTACTGGTGGAGGACTGACAACCTTACCTCCAAAGGATTCCAAATGTGTTTTGGAGAAGCTTTGGGGAATGACAATTCAGTCACCTTTTTGCTGATTATTTTCTTGAAATCTTTCTTCCAAGCTTAATTTGTATTTCCTAGGAAAAGCAGCAGTAAGGCTTTGCTTATGTGTGTGCATGTGTGTGGTGCTGTTAGGTCCCAAGTTAGTCATAAATTGGTGAGTGCCTGCCTGCTTGGGGATAAAGTTTCATCAAGAACAGAGGTGTTTCCATCTGCTCTGCCCCTCTCCTCCAGTTCCTGGGACTGTAAAAGAAGCTGCCTTCTAGAAGGAGGGAGGGAAATGAATGTGGGAGAAGTTGTTTCTTCAAGGGCAGAGATACTTCCAGCTGCTCTAAGATAAGAATTAGTTTGTTACTGACAAGTAGTAAATGTGAAATTGGCTTACTTTGCATATCTGTGAAATTTTATTATCTGTTGTGTGCTTTGTACATTGGAAGCTGCTTTCAGTCAGTATTGTATGGAGAAACATGGGTAAAAAGTGATTGGATCCCTTCACCTTCTCCTTTGTCTCGCCCTCTTCCCCCAGAGGTGTTACTCCCTGCCAACCATCAGTTTTCAGTTGCCCAACTGTCAATCCCTTTATGTCCATCATCCAGAGTATAGTTTTTTTCTTCTACTACTTCCTGGGAACAAGTGACCACATGACTATAGTCTCAGGTCACAATTTAGCTATTTAAGGTGGGCTGTCACTGCGTTCGCTCTCTGCTTTTTGCTCCTCTCTTTGCCTCATCCTACCTTGTTGGTTCCATTCTCGGCCAGTTTGGAATCAGTCCACATGTGTCATTGGTTGACTCATGATACTCCCCCCCCATTTGTCTATTTTTCACTGCATGATCTACTTGTCTCATCAGACAGATAACATATTACCCACCAATGATATTCCTGTTCATGCAAACATCACTGTCCTTTCAACTCTCTATTATTAGCCCTGTACTGTGTGTGTGAATGCTTGATTATTATTTTTATGCTTGAGAACATTTAGTAAAGAAATAAATTATTTTAGTAACCTTGCCTCCTTGTCTATTCATGGGCTCTGGGAATCCTGACTCTGGTATACATGGGTTATGATCCTATAGTTTATGCCTATTGCCATTTAACATTCATAATTCCCCAAGTTTATTAATAAAATGAGGCAATTTGGCTAACAGTTCCACTGAGGAACTGCTCTAACTGTCAGAAAGTTCTTCCTACTGTTTAGCCAAAAACTCTTCCAATTTAATTTCAACTCATTGGTTCTGGTCTGATCTTCTGGGGCAACAGAAAACAACTCCGTACCATCCTCTATATGACAGCCCTTCAAGTACTTGAAGATGGTTATCATATCACCTTGCAGTTTGCTTCTCTCCAGGCTAAACATACCCAGCTCCTTCCACCTTTCCTCACAGGACTTGGTCTCCAGACCCCTCACCATCTTCATTGCCCTCCTCTGGGCATGTTCCAGCTTGTCTATATCCTTCTTAAATTGTGGTACCCCAAACTGAACACAATACTCAAGGTGAGGTCTAACCAGAGCAAAGTGGTACCATCACCTCACGTGATCTGAACACTATACTTCTGTTGATACAGCCCAAAATCGCATTTGCCTTTTTAGCTACCACATCACACTGCTGACTCATGTTCAGTGTATGGTCTACTAAGACCCCTAGATCCTTTTCACACATACTACTACCAAGACAAGTCTCCCTCATTCTACAATTATGTATTTGATTTTTCCTACCTAAATGCAGAACTTTACATTTATCCTCACTGAAATTCATTTTTAGTCCAGTTTTGCAGCCTATCAAGATCATCCTGTATCCTTGTACCATATTTGCTACCTGTCCCAATTTAGTATCATCTGCAAATTTAATAAGCATTCCCTCTATCCCTTTATCAAAGTTATTGATAAAGATGTTGAACAAAACAGGTCCCAGGACAGATCCTTGAGGCACTCCACTTGTCACTCCTCTCCAAGAGGATGAGGAACCATTAACAAGCATTCTTTGGGTGTGACCTGTCAGCCAGTTACAGATCCACATAACAGTTATAGGATTTAAACCACGTTTTACCAATTTGACAACAATAATATTATGTGGAACTTTATGTTTACTGTATGTTGTTACTCTGTGCTTTGTGAGCAGTCTTTTTAAGCTTGCAAATGACAGTGGCACTGGGTTCTGCTGGGCATGCTGCACTTTGTAGCTTTAGGAATTCTCTGGTTTGACATTAGTCCTCCTTTTGCTTGCATTGCCACAGCAGCACTGGGTTCTGCTGGGTACTAGTACATTGTACCAGTTCTGCTGGGCTTGCAATCTCCCCCCCCCCAACTTGGAGTGTGATTCTGTGCTTCACATCAGTCCTGTTGAGCTGGCATTGCCATGATGGCACTGGATTCTGCTGGGGGGGGTGTGCTAAGAGGATTGACAGGATGGCCAATTGGAAAAATTGGGAGAAGGCCCATTAAAGGTAATGGGAGCCAGGATGCCAATTGAAATACATTACAGCACAAAATAGTTGCAATGAAAATGTGGAGTGGATTTTCAATTAATGTCTATGGGCCCAGATAAACTGCTCTGGGACTGGAATAACAAGTCCCAGAGTGGAAAGGTGATCCCCAGAAATATAATTAGTGCTCTGGGACTGGAATGACAGCCCCCCAAGTGGAATAATGGCCCCTGGGAGTAGCAGAAGTGTTAGAGGGATGGGACAACAGCTCACAGCATGAAATGACAGCCCCTGGGAGTAGCAGAAGTATTCTGGTACAGGAATGACAGTCCCCAGAGTGGAATGTCATTCCCTAGGAGTAGAAGAAATGTTCTGGGACAGGAATGACAGACTGCAGAGTGGAATAACAGCACCTGGGAGGAGGAAAACTGTTCTGGGAGTGGAATGACAGCTACTAGATTGGAATGACAGCCCCTGGGAGTGGTAGTTTCCAGGTTCCTACCAGGAATTACACCATCAACTTCTTTCCAAGGTGACTGAAATATATGTACAGAACAACCTCTGCTATGGTACCTTTTGTCATTAGCCTCTAAAGATACCAGCAGATTGTCAGCCTGCCCAGAAGAGTCCTGCCAGGGCAAGTTCACACCAGAAGACTGCATGATGTTCTGTTGTAGCTGCATATGATGGTATTACACAGCTTGCTTACCAGCCACCATCAACCTGCCCACATATTTCATATGCAAACAGTATGAGCTATAGAGATAATAATAAACCAGTTTTAATCAACAGTTAATACTCTATGGGTAAATTTTCATTCATGAATCCTTCTTGTAATTGCCATAGTGAACACTGAGCAGGAGTGTGTGTTGAGAGGCATGTCAAAGGGAAGGCAGGAAGCAGAGAACTGTTCATCTGTGCCTGAGATATTAGCAAGCCAGAGGCAGTCAGAGCACTTGTCAAGATGGGCAAATGGCTATAGAGAGATCAGATATCGACATTTTCATATATGAAAGAACATATCACCTACAGCAGGTGTCCGCAGTGTGGTGCCTGTGGGTGTTACGGTGCCCGCCAACACTTTGCCCACCAAGGGGGTTTTTTTAGAAAATGGGTGGGGCCAGATGGGACTTCTGCCCAAGAAGTCTTTTGATCAGCTGTACAGATTTCTGGCTGGCTCTGCCTCCTGCAGCAGTCATTTTGTGGCAGTGCCAACCATGCTGTGTCAAAATTCCAATTGTGCCTGCAGGCTCAAAAAGGTTGGGGACCCTTAAACTGGAGTACAGGACAAGATTTGTCAGAGAGAGCCTATGGATGAGGTGCTGTGGGGCACTGTTCAAAAGGGTGGGCAAAAGTACATGAGGAACATGGGAATGGGAACAAGTAGACAATAGAACTGGAAGGGGGACAGAGGAAAGTGGCTGACACCAGTATCATGACTCTGCAAGGAAACACAGCAGCTGACAGGCAGGACCAGTATTTAAGTAGAGCTGATGGGGAAATAACTACACACCTTCAAGAAACATGGGAGCCAGGATGCCAACTGAAATACTTTTCAGCACAAAATAGTTGCAATGAAAATGTGGAGTGGATTTTCAATGAATGTCTATGGGCCCAGATAAACTGCTCTGGGACTGGAATAACAAGTCCCAGAGTGGAAAGGTGATCCCCAGAAATATAATTAGTGCTCTGGGACTGGAATGACAGCCCCCCAAGTGGAATAATGGCCCCTGGGAGTAGCAGAAGTGTTAGAGGGATGAGACAACAGCCCACAACTGTTTTTTTTTTAATGTTTAGTGTGCTTGTAATTAGGGAAATACTTTAATAAAAACTATTTAATTTACTCTTCAAATGTGAAGTCTTCCTACTGTGCTG
>NW_015162020.1:42617-55708 GCF_001447785.1 Gekko japonicus | reverse complement strand
AGACAATAGAACTGGAAGGGGGACAGAGGAAAGTGGCTGACACCAGTATCATGACTCTGCAAGGAAACACAGCAGCTGACAGGCAGGACCAGTATTTACGTGGAGCTGATGGGGAAATAACTACACACCATCAAGAAACATTAATGAACATGTAAGGGATTTCAAACCACACTCGAAAGGAACTTACATCAATACTTCTGGCAACTGCTTGTCTAACCATTGCCTCAGTTTGGAAGTCCTCGTCTCCTCCATCATTGCATGCCTGGTGGGACAAAGTATGGGACCAATTTGTAATGTCCAAAATCACTGACTCTTTACATTAATCCCAAACTGGCTCTCACATAGTATATTCCACATTTGTTCTTACCTGGGCCCCTGTCCTGCAATTCATGGAAGACCATGATCTTCTTCCTTCTGATGTCAGCTACCACACTTGGCTCCACCTATAATGTACCTTTTGATTCTGACTATTGTTGGGACCTCTCATGTTTGACCAAGTCTTTTCCCAATGTCATTTATATTCCTCCTCATAAATCTATAACACTCACCTTCTTTGGGTAATTTGTTAGAGTTCTTATAGATCTATGCAGTGTGTATGTTGATATCTCCTCCTGTATGCTTTGCATTCCATAGAATCTACATAGTAGTTAATAGTATAAGGATGCTATTTGTGCTAGATTTAATATTGTAATTTATGACTCTGAGACCATGTTCTGCTTTGATGTTTTCATTCTGATTTCTATTGTATTCTTGGACTCAATAAAGATTGAAAATTGAAAAAAAAGAATGCTTTTGAATGTTGCAAGGAGCTACTTAAGCTGCATTCTGGTGCAGCAAACCAGTAGCATTGTGACCACCATCTGTCTGTGTCTCAATATGAAGAAAATAAGGCACAAGAACATAACACAGAAAGATAGAATCAGGTGGGTAGCTGTGTTTTTCTGAAGCAACAGAACAAAGTTTGAGTCCAGTGTCACCTTTAAGACCAACATAAGTTGTATTCAAGGTTTAAGCTTTCATGTGCACACACACTTCCTCAGATACAATGAAATGGAAGTTACCAGTCAATACATATAGGCAGAGGGTTGACAGCAAATTGGCATACACCATAATGAAGATATTTAACAGGTGCAAGTGCCAAACAGGAGTAACAAGCTTTGGTTACCATTTCTGAGGAGAAACATAGTGAAGGAATTAAATATGTCAACATTGGAAATTGATGAGCAGATGTATCCTTAACTGTGGAATGCTGAAAGTAATTAACTGAGACCCTGCCATTATGCTCCATCCATCTCCTCTCGGGCATAGAGGCAACCTTACACTTCTTGGAAGTTGGGTGACTGGCTGTACAGAGTTATCTCCCCTGTGCCCAGACCAGAGAAATACATTCCTTTTTTTAAAAAAAGATTTATTTATGATTTTTACATTACAAAAGAGAAAAACAAAATCGCAGTATATAAATCAAAGTTCGGAGTTTACATTAAACATTATTTCTAAACCATTTGTTAACTTTGTACCATCTTTTTTGGAAAGCTTTTTCATCTTTTCCTAAAAGTATCATATTCAATTTATCCATTTCTGCCACATCACAGATTTTTATGATCAACTCTTCTCTAGTAGGTAAGCTATCGGTTTTCCAACATTTAGCAACAAGTATTCTAGATGCATTAAGGGTATATGATAAAATACATACATCATCACATCTGAACCAATCTGGTATTATATTAAGCAAGTACATTTCTGGTAACAATTGTAGCTCTATGTCCATAATCTCTGTTATTAACTGTTTAACATATTTCCAAAATTTATGGATCTTCTCACACCGCCACCACATATGGAAAAAAGTGCCTATATTGTTCTTACATCTCCAACAGTTTCTTGATATGTCTTTATAACATTTGGCCATTTTGAGAGCCAGTTTGGTGTAGTGGTTAGGTGCGTGGACTCTAATCTGGGAGGACCGGGTTTGATTCTCCACTCCTCCACTTGCACCTGGCTGGATGACCTTGGGCAAGCCGTAGTTCTAATAAGAACTGTTCTTGAAAAAGAGCAGTTTCTGTCAGAGCTCTCTCAGCCCTACCTACCCCACAGGGTGACTGTTGTGGGGAGGGGAAGGGAAAGGAGTTTGTAAGCCACTCTGAGACACCTTTGGGTAGTGAAGGGCGGGGTATAAATCCAATCTCTTCTTCTTCTCTTCTTCTTTTCAGGCGACCAGTGCCACCTGTAAAACATTTTGAGTATATTTTCTTTATATGATGTAGATCTTAATAGTTTGATTTTCAACCAGTCATCTATATCCAAACTATATCCTATGTCCTGAATCCATGTTACCATTGATGGTTTAACTGTTTCATTTTGCATAACATCAAACAATAAGAAGTTATACAATTTTTGTATCAGCTTGTCAGAGGTTGATAACCATATTTTGTCTAGGTCTGTCTTTTCATTATAAAAATCCATTACTTTATCGTTAGTAAACCTTGACTGTAATTGCAATTTTTCCCAACCAGTGAGATTAATATTCAATGCTTGTAGTGTCTCCAACAAATTTAGCTATTTGTTCTTGTTTAATAGTGTTTGATATGTAACTCTCTTATTGTCCAACATCAATGTAGACATTATGAAGGCCTCTAAAGGTGAAACCCACATAGGTATTTTTAGGTAAAATCTTTCTTTAATTCTCCTACAGATCTTTATTATGGCTCCTCTAAGTATATGATTATGGAAATTTGAATGGATTTTATCTTTATCATACCATATGTAGGCATGCCAGCCCACATGTAGGTTATAGCCCTCTAGATATAGCAGTCTTTTATCTTCTAACTATAACCAATCCCTAATCCAACCCATAGCTGAGGCTTGGTAATAAAGGGACCAATTTGATACACTGAGGCCACCTCTTTCTTTTTTATCTTGGAGAAGTTTCAATTTAATACGTTCTTTTTTGCTTGTGTTTCATAAGGTAAACCCAAGTTCTAGTTTTATAGGAGACCAAGGAAAGTTTTTTTCCTTTCTCCTTTCTCCATGCCTTACATAACATTTGTAGGTATCTTTTATGGCACTTGATTACTAAACTACAGCACTCACTTCGAAGAACTAGGCCAAAGCCAGGTTCCTGACAATGAGTATTTCTCACTCAGAAAGTATGTGTGAGTGTAAATGACTGGAGATGAAGCAATTACTTAATAAGCTTAAAGAAACAAAAAAATTTGTTCATGGTACTCCTCCTCTTAGCAAACAATGTAATTCTGTGATGCTGAACTCATTCTGAAAGGAGCCACAAGCTTAAAGCAAAACGTCAAGACTTGGCTAGATCTTGTGTATCCAAAAGCATCAGGACATCCTCCTCTGTACACAGATGTCGATTTAATAGCTCTGGAAACACTATTATCACAGGTGCTCAGTGGCCAGGAATGTGTAATTGCTTGTTTCTATGAAGTCTGGCATGGCCAGATTCGATATGCTGCTACTTGTATTTGCCACCCACTGAATTCTGTGTTTGCAGGTAACCATGATCTCCACATCTCAGTATTCCTATTAAAGTACTGCAGCAATTAAGGTGTTCAGCAGTTTTTTTTAAGTTACAAAATTGCATTTTTATAAGCAAAGATATTACTTTCCTCTTGGATTCGCCTTAGAAGGTGTGAATGTGCTAGTTCAGAAACAATTCTATGAAACAGTTGGTCTAGAAGTCATTTTCTTTTGCACCCTGTGAATCTTTCTTGCTATTATTTCATCTGTGACAAAACCACAGGTGAATGTCAGATATACATTTGCCTTTTTCACCTAAACCTACATTGGCTTAGAAATTTGTGCTGAAATATACTAAAGAAACATTTTAGAAATACAAATTAATGCTTAAACGATATCCTGTTTATTTTGAGCTTCAGTGAGTTGGTCACTTTAGTCCAAAGTTTATTCTGATACAAGATCAGTAATAGATAAAGATTAAAAATAATAAAGATCAGATAAAGATTAAAGATCAGATAAAGATTAAAAATAATAAAGAATAAGATAAAGAATAAAATATAAAATAAGGGACAGTGCGACAACGAGCACTGATTGTGAGATGATGGAAAGATGGTGCCTTCCTCTGACAGGTTATTATTAATACCCGGTCAGCTGCTTGTATACCACACATGCCTGAAGGCAAAACTTACCTAGGCCCTGGTCACACAGGCAGGAAAATGCGGGGGGGGGAGCATGGCTGTTTGCCCCGGAGCAAAATAACACACGGTTGCACGATCAGACGTCTTGTCGAGGTCCCATCGAGGTCCTGTGTTTAGGGGGGAGGTGCCAATCACACGACCATCCTACAGTGCGGCAAAGAAGCTGCATGGCGCGATCACATCAGCAATCGCTAGCCACCGCTTCCGTGGCAAACGGGATAGATTTTTTTAAAACCAAAGTTTGTGCATACGCATGATTAAGCAATCGTATCTGCACATCCGAAGGTGGGTGGTGGGCGATAGACGCTTCCAGATCCCAACAGAGCCCCGAGGCATAGCCAATGGAGGGGGAGGTGGGCCCCCTAATCACAGCCGCTCTAACCGTCTGCGCGACAGTGGCCATAGCAACCCTCCAGAGGCGGCAAGCCTGGCTGCAGTGGGAGGGGGCCTCTTTGTGCGCATGCGCCGTTGGGCACTTGTGCGCATCCTATGGAGACTTGGGAAAAAAACCTGTTCGCAACGGGACATGGGCGGGCACCGGATGCTACGGGATTCCACCGGAAACGCGATCAGGCGCCTGCCCTTGCCCCACGGTTTCCAGAAACTAGTACCTCAGAGGTACTAGTTTTTTACCCCGCATCTTCGGTGGGAAGCCTCGGGTTCGGCACGGGAGCTCTATGAATCCCAGATGTGGTGGTGTGATTGTGCCCGGAAAATCCACCTATCTTCCGTCTCTGTAGCATGGCTAATGTTCCGTGTGACCGCTGCCCTACTATGGCTGCGGTCACATGGAACATTAGCCATGCTAGAGAGACAGAAGTCAGGCGGAGTTTCCGGGCGCGATCTCACTGGCACATCTGGGAAGCGTAGCGCTTCCGTGGCTCAACCGAGGCTTCCCGCCAAAACCGCGCTGCAAAAAACTAGTACCTCGGAGGTACTAGTTTCCGGAAACTGCGGGGCAAGGGTGGGCGTCTGATCTTGTTTCCGGTGGCATCCGGCGCCCGCCCATGTCCCCTTGCAAACAAGTTTTTTTCCCCCAAGTCTCCGTGGATGCGCACAAGCACCCAACGGAGCATGCACATTTTTGGTGTACACGACAAAAAAAACACCCATTTGCCACACCGTGCACTTCTTTGTTGCGCACAGGATCGTCCTGTGATCAGCACCTCTCCCTTCCCACGGAACCTCCACGGGACCTCCACGGAATGTCCAGGGGAGGTCTGATCGAGTAACTACGCGTTAGTTTGCCCCGGGGCTAACAGTCACACTTCCCCCCTGCATTTTCCTGCCCGTGTGACCGCAGCCTATATTTGTTATCACTGTGTTGGTCAAAGTATTTGATAAAATGTAAAAATGAACTCTATCACACAGATGTGTTTAGTTGATCAATAACTATAGATTTTTCTTGAGAACCTGGTAGAGAATATGATAGCTATCATGACTCTTACCAAGAAAATGACTCCAAGGGCAATCCTAAGCAACTCTATTCAAAATCCTACTGAGGTCTATTTAATGGAGCTTACTCATGGGAAAGACTTTTTAGGATTGCACTAGAAGGCTATTATATCATTGGCCTTATGCAGGGATTCACAAACATGGAGCCTGTGGAGCTAAAGACTCATGAGACACAAAGAAACCTTTTGGAAGTCCATCACATGCTATGTGCCAGTGTAGAAACATCCCTCATCTCTGATAATGGTTCTCAATTTCAGCCAACCACCCAAGTCAATGACCTGAACTCACTGAGGTGAGCTATATTTATCCAATTTTGGTCCAATTTACAAAAATCATGCATTGGACACAAATGTTATTCTGCTATTATGATGTGATGAAATAGACACAAGCAACAGATCTGAGGGCACTCCTGGCCAGAAGGCGAAAGTATGAGTATGGCAGAGAGTCACACTGGTTTTAGGATGACACTGAAAGTTTCTTACCACTTCTAATCACAAGTAGTGCATGTGTATACTGGAACAGCACACTAGAGGGGCATTATCTTAATAATTAATTCAGCACTGTCTGCCCCCCCTCCCCTCCCACAGCTGAATTTACTCACAGTGGGCAATGGGCTATAGTGGCAGGAAATTGCCCACCACTAGCAGGTAAGTAGCAATCATACTGTGGCTGTTAACGACTGAAGACCTTTTTCAAGAAGTGAAAGAATTTACTTGACTTTCAAACACAGAGAACAGATAACTTTACATATCCACATTTGGAGAAGGAACAATGCAAACCTTTCTCTTGATGTGTATCAGATATAGCAAGATGAGTAAGCAAAACAGAAACTAAAAGATAAATTTCTAGGCCTAGTTAGTTGCTAGGTAATATCATCCCTTGTGATACCTGTTCTTGGAGAACTTTAGAGCTGAATTAACCCTTTAAAAGCCTCTCCCCTTTTTGTAGCATGATCCACTGCTATAGCTATTCTAACAGAGAGACAATAAGAATGGAAGGAATGCAACGAGGGGAAAAAACTATAATTATGGAACCAGATTTTTTTTGGGGGGGACTTTACTGTGATTGCTGTTTTTTGGGTATGACATTATCAGTTTGGGATTAAAATCCATGTTGTTGTTTTTTTGGGGGGGGGGTTCCAGAATGTCAGGACCATTGTTTTCAATGGAGAACCAATTCAAGTGTCTGAGGCAGCCATTTATACAGAAAATGGCACCAAATTTCCACAGACCACAGTCCTTACTCTTATCTAAAGACCCCTTAATTTCAAACAAAATGGACCAAAGGGATTTGATTTTATAGACACCTGAAGCAGGTGCCTTTTAGTGCAGACAGACTTCTCTCCACTTATTCTTAATGGGAGAAAATGGCACTGGCCACTGACTTAAAAAAAAAAATCCTGTCTGCATCCATTTTTAAAATATAATGTACAGTAAGTAACTGACAATTTAAAAAGTTTATATTTCCAGGGAAAACTCAACATTTGCCAACCTTCCTTGTTTTGGTGTACTGTTTCACAAAATAAGAAGGCCTCCTTTGAAGATCCCCACCCCACCCCATCCCAGCACTATTTGAAAATAGTTCATATTTTTTTAAAAAAATGTGTCTGTGTGATTTTATGTAATGAATCAATCATGCAGTTGCTATGAGACACATATCTTCACACTAGGTGTTCACTGTAGATGTACCTTAATTAGTAATTAGTACTACTACTATTTAAGGAATTCCTGGAGGAGGTGGCAGTGAAGGGCTGGGTCATGGGGAGCTAAGCTACATGATATATTTGTTTATGGGCTGTCTGTGGGTTCACTACTTTGATCAGAATCACGTCAGCTCCAAAAATGTCACTTTAAAAGCCATAGAATCTGATTTTGTTGATGAGCGGCAACATAGCTGAAGGACAGGGGTTTTGCTTCCTGCCCAGCCTTTTTTCAATATTCTAAAGAACCCCCAATGGAAAATTATTTAGACAAATTTGGAGCTGTCAAGCACTCACAGCTTGACAAAAGATTCCTTCATGGAATTCCTTTTCTGGGACTTATCACCAAAGGTGATTGACTGGGAGCACTCACCTCCTGATAACTTGCAAGGATCTGGTTGAGAGAAATGGGAAATCAAGAGAATCAAAGAAAAACAAGGTACCTGCTGCTGCTGACAGTAAGCACCCAAACATGAAAAACAACATGGATGTGTGTGTGTATATTCAAAATGACTAAGAACACTGGATTTGTGTTACTGCTCTGGAAAATCATGGTAACCACCCAAACAATGATTTTTTTTTGTCTCGTCTGTACTTTCAGCTCAAGTATTTTGGAATGCAAGTCTCTATCCAAGACCAGAGTCTAACATGGTCCACCTAGTAGAATTGCTGCACCAAAAGAAGAGGAATTAGGCCACATATGTAAACAAAGTGGCTAGTCATTCCAAATGCATAGACTCAGGGAGCTGATGTAGTCAGTTTAGTGGTTCCTATGAAAAGAGAGAGATTTTATGAACTGATTACAAGCTATTGATTTTTGTGTATACTTTTATTGAGGCAAATTAATTGAATGCCAAAAACATCTGAAACCTGTAAAGCGTTGGTCTTAAACAGTTTATATCAATAATTCTTTATGATCCAATGCAGATGTATCCAAATACAAACCAAATAAGTGTAATAGCATAAACTTGACACAGCAAAACTGAGATGATAAATTACGTACTAGTCCCTGGCCACTGGCTTTGCCTTTTCAACTACTTTTATATCAAACCAGGCTTAGCAGTTTGAAACAGGTTGACAATTCCTTGTCAAATCCCCCCCCCCAATTATTCTTCCTATCAGAAGATATATGGTGCAGTTATTGATTAAAAAAATAACATATCTAATTCACAGCATGGCCAGACCTGTGCATAGTTAAATCCAGAGACGGGAGTCATGAGCAGAGAAGACAGATCTTTCCAAGAACCTGGAAAAATGCCCAGGGTTCACAGAAAATTCTGGAAAAAAAATACATTGGTGAGTTAAGTCCTCCAATAATAGAAGCAGCACCTGCAGGTTTAAGAAACGAATGCCTTTATTGGCCACTGCTAGGCAACGACACAGTAGTGCCAGCTTTCAAGCCTTGGTTTCTGTTAATAAAGGGCAGGAATGTTTTCAAGGCTCTTTTGATGTTTGTTTGTGGATTCATGGTGTCAGGCATTGCAGCAACCACTGGGCAATTTGCTATCACCTATCATTGAGTGTCCACAAATTCTGTATTGTGAGAAAGGGATCTGTCGAGGCTGGGTGAATGGGTGTCAAGTCAACATGCCAAATGAGGTTCAATGTGGGCAAGTGCAGAGTAATGCACATTGAAGCAAAAAATCCTAATTATAAATATATGTCGATAGGGTCCAAGCTAGTGGTAACTGACCAGGAGAGAGATCTTGGAGTCGTGGTAGATAACTCACTGAAAATGTTGACTCAATGTATGACTGCAGTAAAAAAGGCCAAGGCTACACTGGAGATTATTAGGAAGGGGATTGAAAACAAATCATCCAGTATCATAACACCTCTGTATACATTGATGGTGCAGTGTCATTTGGAATATTGTGTATAGTTATGGTCACCACACCTCAAATAAGATATTATAGCATTGAAAAAGGTGCAGAAAAAGGCAACTGAAATGATTAAGAGCATGGAATACCTTCCCTATGAAGAAAGGTTAAACGAGTTAGGGCTCTTTAGCTTGGAGAAATGATGATTGGGTGGGGGTGACATGATACAGGTTTACAAAATTATGTATAGAATAGAGAAGGTAGAGTAAGAAGTACTTTTCTTCCTTTCTCACAATACAAGAACTTGTGGGCACTCAATGAAATTAATGATCACTAAGCTTAGAACAGATAAAAGGAACTACTTCTTCATCCAAAGAGGAATTTACACATGGAATTCACTGCTGCAAGAAGTGGTGGTGGCTAGAGGTATAGACAGCTTCAAGAGGTAATTGGATAAACATATGGGGCAGAGGTCTATCGGTGGCTAATAGCTACAAGGTATAGGTGGAACACTATGTCTCAGGCAGTGATAGTCCGTATTTTTGGTGCTGGGGGGGGCACAGTGGGAGGCTTCTGGAGTTCTGGCTCCACTGGTAGAGCTCTTCATGGCACCCGGGTTTTGGCCACTGTATGAGACAGAGTATTGGACTGACTGTGCCACTGGCCTGATCCAATGTGGCTTCTCTTATGTTCTTATGTCTAAATACCAACGAATGATTCAAAATAACATAGGTGCTATGCATCCCAACACATCATGCTTTTTCCATGTTCTTTTCCTTGCTTGGGGAAAGACTTCTCCTCTTTTGATGCCTATAAAGAGTGTAGGACAAGGGACCAGTGAATGTGATTTATTATTGTGATTTCTGATATTTCTCTTTACATGTATAAGGCCAGCTGTCATTGTGTTTTATTAAGAGTTTGATTTTTAGTATTTAGCCCAAGCAGAAGAGACTTAGAATAGAAGTAATTAGAGTATTTTCAATTGTCAAAGGTTCTTTTAGATAGATTCAGAAAATAATGGAATGAAATGTGTGTTTTAAAATTACAAGTTCCTCATCTGAAGGCACTTGAAAAGAGAAGTTATGAGATGGAAAGATTCTTAGTCTCTCAAAACAAATAACTTTCTGTGTAGAACAGAGCATCTGGCCCCACTAAGTCTGCTAAGAGCTAAGTTTCATGCATCTTATCAGGAAACTCCCTAGTTCCAGGCTGAAGCAAATGAGCCAGAAATGATGCCAAAAAAAGAGACCTCATTGTTCCCTAAAGCCCCTCTGTCTCCCGTGACCAGATAAGAAAACGTGAAGACTTGCAGTTCTGATCCAGATAGGAGCTTGCCAATAGAGAAGTGCCAGCTCAGATGATGCTCTGATGATGGTACTCGTTAAACACCAATTAAGGATTTCTCTTTGTGTAAACTGTCATGATGTCACTTGGTGTATAAGATCTACTGCCCTTCCTGGTTGGGGCAGAATACAGCTTGGTGGTCCTGGGTGTCAAGGTATCCAGTCCTGTATTTTCCTGTATTGCAATAAACAGAAATCATCTAATTCACTGGACTCCGACTGTGTGTTCCTCATTTGGCCCCAGGATCTGTGCATCAAGAGGGACTTGTGTTTTATGCAGAATGTTGAAGTGACCTTCCACCACACACATGCAATTTCGTACATAGAAATGAAAATTCATGGAAGAAACCCCTCCATCTGCATAATCAAAGAAAGTGTGGTAAAATGTTTTATAACTATGTATATATTGTTGAAAGTGAAGGCCTTGACACTGTCTCTTAGCCTCAGCCTCCAGAAAGGGATTACAAGAGAGTGAGACAGGCAAACTGTGGGTTTCCTTCCTGTTTACTCTTCTGCCCCTGACCCTTTATGTGTAGACAGATACCTCTCAGGGAAATTGCCTTCCTTCCTTCTGTTCATGCCCTCTTCTCTCACACACATACAAAGAAGGATTATGTTGCTCTCCTTTCTTTGCATTATGGCTGCAACCTCCATCTGCATCCATCCAGGTGGTTAGAATAGTTAGTACTATTTCTGTCTTTCATCTTTACTATCTAGAATGGAGTTCCCTAAGTAAAGAACTCTTTATTAGTTTGAAACTGACAAGTGGCTCTGTGTAACTCTGTAACTTGCTAGCATATGTAGGAACAAAGAGAAGTTCTGCTGCATTTAGCTTTAAATGCATTCTGCTACAGTAGAATACAGATTACTGGCTTACCATCCCAGTGAATCGATCCTTCATATATGAACCAGGTTGCAATATATTGGACCAAGATGATAGCCCTGAGCAGATGACTGTCTGTACATTGACTCATTGTACGAGGAGGGAGAACAGGCATGACCAATCTCCCCCACCCCCAATCTCTGCCCATTAGCTAGGCTGTCTATATTGTGGGAATGCACAGAGAAAGTGCCAAAAGGAGAGCCCCCTCCACATGATCAGCAACATTCATAGCAGCATAGGTGATCATGAGGAAGAGGCATGCATGCAGGCATTACCTCTGTGTACTCATACTATGTAGTTGACTGAGGAATTGCACAGAAATGATGGGCAGGGTCAACATGCAGATGGGTCATTTCCACAGGGCTGGTGCATCAGGGAATCAGATACGGAATGGAAAATCAAACCCAATAACCTTTCCTTTATCTCACTCTTTAGCTTCTTCAGGAGGAGCTCCCATTCCTCTTATCCCTGGTAAGTTTATTTACAACTGCAGGCATCAATTCTATAGAATGTACACCTAACACAGGGAATGTGCAAAGTTACACAGAAGCATTCACCTTAGTTTACAGTCTTTTTGCTCTGTGGGTTCCTCTGGATTGCTCTGTAATGTCCTCCATGAGTGTCCCTTCCTGCTCTGATGGCATCCCCCAACTGTTTGGATAGCTGAATCATGGAGATACCATATGCTGTCTCAACAGCCACTCCTTACCACAAATGAGATGTGATACATGCAGATCAATAGTGTCATAGGGTGCTGGCATGCATGATATATGATCCTTAGAAAATTAAAGGGTGTATAGGTCAATTTGTGTGAGACTACTGATGCTGCAATCCTTTCAAACAGCATACTCCAAGGTAAACTTTCACTGTTTATAATAACCATTTTTTTCTTCAGAGCTGATCTCCTGTATTCTCAAATCACTAGTATGTTACCAATATATATATTGGGCTGTATTTGAGTGTATGTGTTGCTGTTGCATTTGTGCAGTCGGAAACATTCTTTATCATACAAGGCAGCCCATTGGTAGCTGTTTTAGCAGGTGTTCAGGACTTCCTGGGTTGCTAGCAAAGATACATATGGCCCCAAGGTCAAGGGTAGGGCACGAATTGCCTCAAAGGAGATACATTTATGTACTGCTTTTGCCTCTGTGTATTCAGCAGCATTCATCACATGAGATAACTACCCAATCATGGAACTCTGCGTTGTGATGCATGATGTCAAAAAAATAGCATGTTGCGTAGGCAATGAACTGCCTCCCCCTGCAGATGATCCACAGGTCAAAATCAGTAGAATGAGGATGTGGCATGCACAAAGTCTTTGCAATCCATTTCTGAAAACTCAGCAGAACCATTGGTGAACACTCGGCAGAAAGAGAGCTTTGTTAATGCTTAAGGATGCTTGTGGGCCCAGGGGCACTGAAAGGGCGTAGGTGAGGAAATGAAACATACCACATGGATTTGGAGAAATAAAATGACCACAACGTTTACTGATTACACTGCAGGAGCATTGGTGCAGCACAGGGATGGATCCTGAATCAGGTGACCTGCCTGCTGTCTGATGAACCTTGCACCCTCAGCCCACCTGCTGGGGTGCTACCAAGAAGTGGCAAACTCCTGAGAGCCCCATCGGCGCTGGCCGCTGCATGGTCCCTGGCCACCTGGTATTGAGAGCCCTGCTGACAACCCCTGAGCTCGGCATGCCACAGAATTGGGTCTCCCCAATGC
>NW_015162020.1:40809-41065 GCF_001447785.1 Gekko japonicus | reverse complement strand
GCCCATTAGCTAGGCTGTCTATATTGTGGGAATGCACAGAGAAAGTTCCAACAGGAGTGCCCCCTCCACATGATCAGCAACATTCATAGGAGCATAGATGATCATGAGGAAGAGGCATACATGCAGGCATTACCTCTGTGTACTCATGCTATGCAGTTTACTGAGGAATTGCACAGAAATGATGGGCAGGGTCAACACGCAGATGGGTCATTTCCACAGGGCTGGTGCATCAGGGAATCAGATACGGAATGGAAAA
>NW_015162020.1:40583-40736 GCF_001447785.1 Gekko japonicus | reverse complement strand
GCTCTGATGGCATCCCCCAACAGGTTTGGATAGCTGAATCATGGATATACCATATGCTGTCTCAACAGCCACTCCTTACCACAAATGAGATGTGATACATGCAGATCAATAGTGTCATAGGGTGCTGGCATGCATGATATATGATCCTTAGAA
>NW_015162020.1:35966-40569 GCF_001447785.1 Gekko japonicus | reverse complement strand
TATAGGTCAATTTGTGTGAGACTACTGATGCTGCAATCCTTGCAAACAGCATACTCCAAAGTAAACTTTCACTGTTTATAATAACAATTTTTTTCTTCAGAGCTGATCTCCTGTATTCTCAAATCACTAGTATGTTACCAATATATATATTGGGCTGTATTTGAGTGTATGTGTTGCTGTTGCATTTGTGCAGTCGGAAACATTCTTTATCATACAAGGCAGCCCATTGGTAGCTGCTATAGCAGATGTTCAGGACTTCCTGGGTTGCTAGCAAAGATACATATGGCCCCAAGGTCAAGGGTAGGGCATGAATTGCCTCAAAGGAGACACATTTATGTACTGCTTTTGCCTCTGTGTATTCAGCAGCATTCATCACATGAGATAACTACCCAATCATGGAACTCTGCGTTGTGATGCATGATGTCAAAAAAATAGCATGTTGCGTAGGCAATGAACTGCCTCCCCCTGCAGATGATCCACAGGTCAAAATCAGTAGAATGAGGATGTGGCATGCACAAAGTCTTTGCAATCCATTTCTGAAAACTCAGCAGAACCATTGGTGAACACTCGGCAGAAAGAGAGCTTTGTTAATGCTTAAGGATGCTTGTGGGCCCAGGGGCACTGAAAGGGCGTAGGTGAGGAAATGAAACATACCACATGGATTTGGAGAAATAAAATGACCACAACGTTTACTGATTACACTGCAGGAGCATTGGTGCAGCACAGGGATGGATCCTGAATCAGGTGACCTGCCTGCTGTCTGATGAACCCTGCACCCTCAGCCCACCTGCTGGGGTGCTACCAAGAAGTGGCAAACTCCTGAGAGCCCCATCGGCGCTGGCCGCTGCATGGTCCCTGGCCACCTGGTATTGAGAGCCCTGCTGACAACCCCTGAGCTCGGCATGCCACAGAATTGGGTCTCCCCAATGCTTCTTAAGGGAGTCCTCTGAATCACAGGATGTGGGCACGCAGGCACCGTCTCCTTAACCAAAAGGTTCTGTCCTATGCCCAAACCACCCAAAGCTATGACAACCATGAAAATCACAAACCTCTATCCCATAACAACTATATTGCAGGGGAAGGGTGGGTGGGAAAGCCACGGTGATCCAATCCCTAGGATCAGGCAGTGCCAACCTAAATAGAGAAGAGATGGACAGGTAGGGCCCTCAGGTATACCCACCTATCCAACTGCCCATGCCAGAGCCCCACCCTACCCCAGCCAAGTGGCCACCCCTTGCTGTGCCCTGGAGCTCCATGGGGTCCCCACCGCATCTTCTCACAATGATTAGAGAAAAGTACTACTACTTCTACTACTAACAACAGCAATAATAAATGATGTGTGAACTTTTATTTTCATGATTTTTACTAGTATTTTAATGATGTACTTTTTAAAGTATACTGGTCAGTTCATAATAGGCATTAGATCCTTTTGTGCCAAAGATTTCCCCCTGATTTTGCTTTTCAAGGATTTGCACTTTCTTAGCTTGTGGGTTTGACTTTGTTCTGCAATACCTTTCTTATAGCTTGGCTTCAAGAACAAACAGCTCCAGGCACTTTGGAAAGAAAATCTTGCAATAATCCTGGAGGGACAGAATTACTCTTTCTTCTCATTTAAGCCTCATTTGCAGAATATTTCCTCAGACGGCTTCTAATGGAAAACTGGACACCTACAGCTAACCTGACACAGACAAACACCATTATTTCCTTAACAGGTATGTTGCTTTGCTTTTGTTGCCCAGAGCTTTCATAAAATGTTTCAAAATCTCAACCCTAGAGCCTGGTTTGAAATTATGACTGGAATTAAGGAGAGGAAGAATAGGTCTGTTGCTTCATCTTGTTCGGGTCCAGCAAGGCTCCCCAACTTCAGGGCTGCCTGAAGAACTTTTGAATCATTCAGCCTGCCACTATTAGAGACAGATTATGACACGAGGCTTGAAAAATAAGCTTTTCGAAATGCAAGTGTGTTGAGTACTGTAGGAGAGAATTGTTTATGATCCAAGCTCAGCGGCATTGGGAAAAAAGGTACTGTAAGATCGGCCTTACATAATGAATGCAAATTGTATTTCAAGTTCCAAATGGGAAAGCATAAAAGGCAAAAGGAAGCTGTAATTTATGATTTGTTTGGTTAAAGCTTCGCACCATTAAGTGCCCATTAAATCCGTATTTTATATGCTTCTAAGTGCATCTCTATAATCCAAATAAAAATATTGTTTTAATGTACCCTGTACCAAATAAAACATTTTAATTAAGGACATTTATGATAACAAATAGCCTGGTATTGAAAGGTATGTTAAGGCTCAGCTTTGACCACAAGTCACTTATATGATTTTATTTTCACTCTATTAAATGCTATATGAAAAATTAGTACACTTGCATATCCTTGTTGGCATTATATTTATATCCCAGTGCGTGGGGGAACCCTCTGAAGTTATTTGCTGGTAAAAATTGGCGCTCTTCTCTGCTTCCCAATAAGCCAGTCTAGAAGAGAGACTGGAGGTCATATGCCAGGACTCCTTAAGTAGCCTAGAATCACTATTTCCCATTGCTAAAAGGGAAATTAACCAGTAGGGGTTTGAGAGGGAAGGGGCTCCCTCCCTCCACCAAACCCAGATTTATTTATTTAATTTATTTATTAATCTCACTTGTACCCCGCCCTTCCCGCAATGTACTCATATGTTCATCCCACTGTCCCTTCCCCACCACCATAAATTGATAAAGAAAGTAGAGAGAGTATACAGTGCTCATGAGTAACAGGCTCTCCCGTATATAAACACTATGTGTTATATGCAAATGCTATATACAAATATATTGCTCTCCTGTTCCACATAGCTGCTCACTCAACAAACTTGGCTGTGCGGATGGGTAGAAGAACCCTGTGCCCAAGAAGGTGTCTAATACATCCCTTAAATATAACACTACATACATAAATCGCAACCAATTATGGCAATCCCAGCAAGAGTTTTTCAAGGTAAATGAGAAGCAGAGGTGGTTTGTCATTGCCTTCCTCTGCAGAGTCTTCCTTGGTGGTCTCTCATCCAAGCACTGACCATGCTTAGCTTCTGAAATCTGACAAGATTAGGCTATACCATGCCACCTTCCCTAAATACAACATTACCAAGCCCGTACCCATGGGGGTGCCCAGCACAAGTGCCCAACACTCTCCCCAAACAGCTGTGTCTCCCCCTCCCCCTCTGAAGCACCTGCCTGGCTTGCTGGGGGAGGGGAAGTGCATCTCAGCCCACGCTCAGCTTGCTGCCAGCATGATCGCCAGGTAGAGCCCACTTGGGCAGGTGGATGGAGGTGGTACAGGTAGAGCCCTGGGTGGCTGTGGGCAGAGGGCAGGTACCCTGGGTCTTGCCAGCCAGTGAAGGAAGGAGGAGGTGAAGGCATGCAGGGAGTCCACCCACCAGCCAGAGAAATGGGGGCAAGAGGCTGGCCTGTAAAGTGCTCCTGGCGGCCACAAGTTGTCCTTTCCCATGCTTGTGCTGTGCCACCTGCCTGTAGCAGGAAGGAGGGTGATGGGGATGGAGATGAGTGCAATGGGGTGCTGTGCGGGGATGGAGCTGCCTCGCTGCTTGCCAGCACATCACTGCTGCATCACATCCACGTGGTGGCAGCGGGCAGCAAAGCGACACTGCAGTGCTGGGTGCAGCTGCTTGATGGCTCCTCCTCCTCGGGCAGGTCCCTCCTCAGTGCAGCACTGTGCTGCCACAACCCAGAAAGCCAGGCAGGCAAGCAGAGGTGGGCTGGGAGGTATGCCAAGGTGTGCTGGGTGGTTTCGCAGCCCTTCCCTTCCCTTCCCCTCCCCAAAGCCCACCTCAAACCCCACCCTCCCCTGGTGGCACCTTGGTGCACCCGTAACAAAAAATTTCTGTGCATGGGGCTTACATTATGTGGAAATCAACATGCACATTAGCTATTGCTGGCTCATGATAACAGAGTCTCCATGGGTAGCAAATGTGTTGTGTAAGCTGTCTCTCCATGATTAGGAACATTAAAAAGCCACAGTGTTCCTTTTACTGAAGATCTGGTGATTGCACCTGGGGCCTCTTGAATGCAAAGCATACATATCAGCCAGTCAGTCAGTCAGTCATATTGACATATCATTGAGCCATCAATTGGCATATCATTGAGCCATCAGTTCAAAGCTCTTTTCTCTCCCCCAACACACTATCTGTACTGGACACACCCACGCATGTATGAGCACATGTCATTCACAGCTTGAAATGAACTGTGACTGGTATTTGTGGAAAAAATGTTTCCCTCACCAGCTTGTCTATCACTTGTTCCTTGGTGCTACACTGTTGTCAGACAAGATTTGTCATTTAGGGATAATAAATCATGCCCATTTTCAGAATGGCAGCTTTTAAAATGTAAGATTTTGTGTGGTGACATAAACAGGTAGATATATTGAGAGTTTAAATGTGCTTTTAAGTGTACAGGGAATTATATTTTGTAATTAATATTTTGTATTGGGGAAGAGAAGAGAGAGATCTCAGCCCCCTAGAGGCTACTGCAGTGACACAAGTATACTTTTTTCATACAGTATCACAAATGGGGGAGCTTCAAGGACTCCCACGGCGTATCTAATTTTCCCTCCCTC
>NW_015162020.1:35654-35952 GCF_001447785.1 Gekko japonicus | reverse complement strand
GTTTTCCCTTTCCTAAAAGTCCACATAGTCTCACTATTTTTCTGTTTCCTTCTCTCCTTCCCATCCAACAGACAACCAACCATTTTCTGCCCTCCATAATCAGCTTTCCCGCCCCACTCCATCTTGGCAGTCTATACCCAGGAAATCTGTGGCCTAGTTGTGTGGTGCTGCATGGGGTCTAGCTGCATGGGGCCAGCTGCCAGGCTGGGCCCAGTTGCATGGTAGAGAGTGCCCAATGACTTGTGGGGGGGGGGGCACCTCACTTTCCCTTGTATTCCCCTCCCTCCTCTCACTACTC
>NW_015162020.1:16703-35615 GCF_001447785.1 Gekko japonicus | reverse complement strand
GGAGGCCCATTACCCGACGCCGGGGAATCGGGGCCCGGGGGGAACTCTGCCCCGGCGTGCGCATCACCGGAAGTGACGTCGCACGCTGGGGGCGGGGCCACGCCATTTGAGGGGAGCCGCAGACGGCTCCCGGACCGGCAGGACGCTCCCCCGCCGGTACGTTTTTCGGATTTGGCAACCCTACCTGGCAGTCCTACTGCGTCCTTCTCAACCATCTACCATTTCATCTATACGTAGAGTTTCTCTACAATGGAGAACCAACACACATTGTTCTCCTCTCCTCTGTTTTATCTCACAAGAGCCCCGTGAAGTAGTTTAAGCTAAGAAAGAGCAAGTGGCTCAAACTCACCCAGCAGGCTCCTTGGCACAGGGGTAACTGAAACCCGGGTTTCCCAGATCTTAGTATGAAACTCTAACCACCTCCCCACACTGACTTTTGTGGGTTGGCTGCTGGTGAACAGCAGCAAGCAGCTAAGGCTGGGTGAGTCATGCAAATCATGTGGTAACAAGTCACTGGGTGGCTGTTGGCAGGCCTGGCCCTGAAGAGTCCGTCCTCATAGGCCAAAACAGCGCTGGTAAGGGACTTCCCCTTCCCCTTTCCTTTTATTGACAAAAACCAAGCTTTAAAGGCTAGAAATACTGTTAGGGTAGCCTAGCAACAGTGACTAAGGCAATCAATTTCTTAAAGCTATAGGCACTCCTTTTATCACTTCGGAGGTTTAATTCCCCAGTCCCCCCCCCCCTGCAAACCTGGGGTGCTTTATACGTTTGTAAAAAATAAATAAATCTTTCTCGTTTGTTCACAGCTCCAGGCCATGGATTCAAATATCTAAAGATTTGACCATGTTGAGAATGAGATATATTACATGTACTCTTGATGCTTTCACTTTTGTTTATCCTCCCAGTCAAATTATTGTTTGATGCAAGATTATAATTGATTTAAAAAGTCATCAGGACAAGTGTTTGATCTTTAACTGGCAGGCAGTCAAACAAGCACTCTTAGGATCAGTGTTAAACATCAATGGCTTTTTTATCCTTGCTGGAATGACCATGTCACAAAATTCAATACTTCTTGATAGTGACAGTAATAAATTGAAAACTCAGCAAAACAGAACCATTAGTCAACAGTGTCTAATGTCAACAACACATGCACAAATGATTCTGGTTGCATAGCTCTGAATTAAAAACCAAGTGGCCTGAAACAAGCAATAATGCTGATACGGAATCATCAAGATCATTGAAGCTCAGTGAACCTAATTACCAAATGTAGCTTGGGGTGTGCATCCAGATATTTGTTAATTTATTTAAGATCAAAAGTGTCAGGATTTAAAGGCAAGATGGAGGTACTGGAAGCAGCAAAGGGAAGTGGGAGCATGAAAGTCAGACCCAGATGCAAAAGACAGGACAGAGGCCCCGGTCACATGAGTGGGAAAATCCGTACTGGAAGGGAGGCATTTTAGAAGGTGGAGCTAAAAGAAGCACAGGAGCACAATCTTATGCTCCCCCATGGCTCTGTTCTCCCTCCGTTGGCACCCGATCACACTGGGGAGGCAACGGCGTAGTCCAAGCGAGGCAACACGGTGGTCCCGCATTGGTGCACATGCATGGGTCGTGGACGGCTGCAGGATGCTACGGGCTGCTGGCGCATCCACGATCCCATGCCCACCGTTGTTGCGGATCTTCCAGTAGGTACTCCATTTTCCCAAGTACCTTTTCGATCCACATTTTTGGCCGGATGCGATGGGTATGGGGCGGGTGCGTGACGCTTGCCAGATGTTGGCGTCTGATCACGCCGGTTTGATCCACCCTTAATCTGTCCCCTCCGCGTACCTAATTCTCCGTGTGACCAGAACCAGAGTACGAGGCCTAGAAGCAATTACTAGCTCAGGGGTGATCAATGTGCTGAGCCAGTGGGCATTTGGGGAATTTTGAAAAAGGGAAGGGAGCGCTACCACAAAATGGCTGACATGGGGGGGGGTAGACATTCCAAAATACTGATGAAGATAGCTGTTTCAGAATGGAGTTTTCCCAAACCTGATGCTTCTTGGGTTTTTCTAAAGCACCTCCTGCTCCAATGAGATTGTACTGGTTTGCAGGCTCTGAGCACCAAGTTTCAGAAGTCAGGCAGGGCAGGGTCATTCAGTCTGAAGTCAGGGTTCCAGGAGTCAGGCTAGGCAAGGCCATTCAGTCCAAAGTCAGGCTTACAGATCATGTAGCTATTTTATCCACAAGTGTTTTGGTGTCACCACCTTTTCTTCATCCTTGGTTTCTGCCTGTGATTCAACATGTGATTTAGGCAGTCTTCAAGAGGGTATTCTATGGAAGATCCCACTTTAGAATATGGGATTGGAGTTGACCTCCTGGTTTCTTTGATTGTATAATTAGTTATCGAACAAAGCATCAAGTAACTTTCTACTGTTCTGTGAATCAGGAACATTGCAGTAACCACACCCTGTCAACTTTCTTTCAAAATAACAAAGAGAATAATTAATACCCAGGTTTGTATAATAGCTGAGGTAGGAGTATGGTAACTAGGGACAATCGAGACACAGTAGTATGGTATGGTAACTAGGGATGATCTATACACAGCAAACTGTAATTACCCATCTTAAGAGCAGAAATCTGAGACTTTGCTATTGCAAACCCTCCATTTGAAAACAGAGTTGAATCCCATTTCATGTAAATAATTAGAACTATGTTAACTGACACCTGTAGAATTATAGCTCTGAAACATCTTTTTTCTCCTTGTGTGCTGTAAGAGGATGTGGTGCTATAGAGTCTGCCCTCCAAAGCTGTTGTTTCCTCCAGGGGAATGGATTTCTGTGTCTGCATATCGGTTTTAATTCTGGAAGAATTACAGACCCCATCTTGAGGTTGGTAACCCTGACAAGTCCATACAATTTTGTATCAAAGGAAATACTTAACAGGAGTGGCTGTCTGCTAGGACAAAAAAACAAAACAGCAACACCTGCACTAGCCATTTCATTCATTTATCAACACTTTCCCCCTCAAATTCAATGTTATCTACTATTTTCTCTTTGCAAATTTTATACCCTGCCTTTCTGCCATCAGGACCACCAAGACAGCTCACAGATTAGTAAAAGCACATCTTAGAAACTATTAAAACAAAAAAAACATATCTTTCAAACAGTTAAAATCAAGTTAAAATACATATATGATAAATAAGTTATACACACATAAAACAATTAAAACCACAGCAAGAAAGAGGGATTACTGTGGAAATGCCAGGTAAAACAAAAAAGTCTTCACCTGTAAGTGGAAGTCATCAACAGAAGGGGACAGGCAAGTCTCCCTGGGGATGAAGTTCCAGAGTTGTGGTGCAGCAACCAAAAAGACCCTCTCCCAGGTTGCCACCCATCTAACCCCTGGTACCCGAAGCAGAGCTTTGGGAGATGGCCATAATAGTTAGGTAGGTTAGGTTATAAATAGCCTGACAATCCCATCTTGGGGGGTGGGGGATTGATAGAAATTTTTGCCATATGAAAGAATGCTAAATGTCTGTTTTCTACACAAGAACACATGAAACTTGATTACACTCAGTCTGTATAAGCGTGGATTTTTTATGTTTTAGCAACTAAACTGTAGCAAGGTTTTTGGAGCACCTACACAGCATTGTCCATGAACACAGGCGGGCATGAATTGGCTCACAAATGTTTGTTTGTGATGAATTTTGGCCACCTCATGATTCACTCCAGTCACTGAGACTTTCTGGGGCAGCTGGTCCCTGGGCTAACTGCCCAAGAAAGTTCCTTTAACCAGCTGAGCCACAGTAGCAAGGGCTGGCTGCCCAAGAAAACTCCTGTGGCTCCGCTGTTTCAATTGGAAACAGCAGAGCCACAGAGGCAGCCTGCTCCCATGGCTCAGCTGTTTAGAGACCAAAACAAGTGAACCGTGGGAGCAGGCTGTCCCTAATGCTCAGCTGTCTTAGGCATGAATCTTTTGAACATGGTTTGGTTCATATGTGATCTGACTGGGTTCGTGGATTTTGTGGTTTGGTTTGTGGTTCACACACAAACCGTAAACTGAACTGAACCAAACTAAACTGCATTTTTGTGGTTCGTGCCCATCCCCATCCATGAATTATCCACTTCCAGGCTTTCCTTAGTACATTCTCTCCCAAACATGGTTTGGTATGATCTTTCTGGAAAGAACATAGCCCAAGTACATTTGAAAGCCACTGGGACAGAAAGGTGCACATTTTGAAGATCCTGCCCACATTGGTGATATTTTCCTTGCCTTAGCCTCTTCCAGTTCCCATTTTCTATGCCTCACTACAGGAGGGCTTTGTGGGAACATTCCAGTTTAATTGTCATCTATTGCTATAGTCTACCTTTTCCTCTGAATTCTCAGCTTCCATTTTTGAAAGACAAATGCTATGATCCATAGTGCACACTTTCTGTATATGACAGCTGAAGTTCCATGTACACACATTGTCACACGTCTTTAGCTTTTTTTGTTGTGGAGATTTAAGGGGAAATACTTGGTTTAGAACAATCTTTCTGGGACAATTGTAGTATATTGGCTACAATAATGGAGACAATTCTTGCTGTGTGGATGCAGCCCAGATCATGGATCCATCTAGTTCAGTCCTGTCTCTTTTGATAGACCAGCTATGCAAGACTCCAGTGAAGAACCTTTATTTTCATATCTGCTTATTGAAAATATTTTTTACACCACCACCCCTTTCCCCAAAACCAGTTGGGAGCCAAAGGCAGGTAAGATTTAAAACTTTAATATAATATATACACCTGTTGCCTAAAAACAAAACTACTTAAGAGTTCTGTGCTTTTAGCTGGCACGGTACCAAGCATCATGCCAGCTAACTTCTAAAACCATCAGAGCATACACCAGCTCATGTCTCCCAATGCTGTTCTAAAACATTCTGTCTTATAGACCCTCTGGAATGATGACAAAGTAAATGTCCTCTGAGGCCCTTTATCTGAAAATACCAGGGACTGAACCTGGGACTCCCTCCTTGCTGTACCACTAAGCCACTATCATCCTCAAGGAGGAATGGAAATGTTCTCTGTTCACTACTCGCAACTCTGCAGTCTCATTCAGACACTTACCATAAAAAATAAATTAGCATTTTAACCTAACATTTAAAAGACAAAGGCTGTGATCCAAAGGGTACACAGTATTTTGGCTCTGTATGTATGACAGCTGAAGTCCAATGTACACTCATTTTCACCTGTCAGATGAGGTGATATCTCACTCCCACAGGCATTCGATCCTTGCTCTAATTGAGTGTACTTTATTCAGTATGATTCCTGGTCTCCCAGGCACAGAGTAAACAGGTTTCTCACTCTTATTCCCTCGCCTCTCCATTATACTACAGGTTTAACTCTAGGAGTTCAGAGCTGTGGTTGAACACAGGTTGCCATATACCAAATCAGTCCATTATCTATCAAGGCCAGTATTGTCTCCTCTGACCAGCTGTGACTTTCGGGGTCTCAGGCAGAGGTCTTTTGCATTAACTACTCCCTGCACGTTTCTAACTGGAGATGTCTGGGACTGAACCAAGGGCTTTCGGAATTCAAAGCCAATGTATTGAGTCATGGACTTGCATGTTTATTCTCCATTCATGACAAGTTATATTTTTTGTGGGGTCCAATAAGGAGACAAATCTTAAATGCCTCCTTTCATTCTATAGCTTTATAGCTCTCAGGCTTCATCTGTTTCTAAACCAGATCCTTCTCCTTCTTGGACAGCTCCCACTCCTACTCTTTATAACTGGCTCTCTAGTTTCCTGTTTTCCTTTATAATAATACTTGGAGCAAAACTCTGTGTATGAAGTTTAATCAACCACTATAGAATTGGAAGCCTATTAGAAAAAAAAATCATAATCTTTGATGTGAGAGACATAGATATTATTATTAAAGGTCTTCAGAAACAGATTATATGCAATAAAATCTTTGTTACCTGGCATTTAGGAGGAATGGAGGTATCCTGTACTCCACTCCTTTATCCCAGGAAAGACCTGGAGAAGGAATCCTGTTGCATAGTCTGTGACCGAGCCTTTCCTTTTCTGGATCTTCCAGTTGGTTGTTTCAGTCTTCTGGGGGTCAGCAAACATGGTATTTAGGTGGGTCACAAACCCCTGTAACTCTTCCAAGAGGGCACTATTCTGGAGAAACGGGGCATCACCCACTTGGTTGCGGCTTCTTTTAGGACACAAAACAGACCTTGGTATGGTCATTAGGGAAGTCATCCTGTTGCAGTTCCATGTGCAGTTTGCACTGCACCAGGAAGAAAGGAAACAGGCCAGAACCTCCCTCAAACTTTTCTGATAAACTAACAGGTCACTTCCTACTGTTAGTTTGGTGTAGTGGTTAAGTGCGCGGACTCTAATCTGGGAGAACCGGGTTTGATTCCCCTCTCCTCCACTTGCAGCTGCTGGATGACCTTCCACAAGCCATAGTTCTATCAGAGCTGCTCTTGAAAGAGCAGTTTCTCTCAGAGCTCTCTCAGCCCCACCTACCTCACTGGATGTCTGTTGTGGGAGGGGAAGGGAAAGGAGTTTGTAAGCTGCTCTGAGACTCCGAGTGAAAGGCAGGGTATAAATCCAATTTCTTATTCGACAACATACCAATCTCTTCTCTTCTACTTAGGTGGGGGGGTGTTACAGGTGAAGGTGCCTGTAAGGATGCCTGCTGCTGGACCTGTTCCTGTAGAGCTGCTATTTACTGGCTCAAGATACTTTCATTGGGCCCTTAATGCCTTGTTTTCAGCAGCCAGGTTTTCCACCTGTAAGGCTGGATCAACTGACCTGCACTCTGCAGGCAGGCCCAGTCAGCTCTCCATAGATGTAGTGTCCTCCAATCTAAGTAGCAAGGTTTTGGAGCATCAACTGGCCTGCATTCTGCAGGCAGGCCCAGTCAGGTCTTCTTGGAAGCAATGCCCTCAGGTCTAGGTAGCAAGGCTTCACAGCATCAATAGGAACTGGAGGCAAGGACTCAGACTGGAACATAAGCTTGATCACTGGACTGATCAGGGAAATCATGACAGGAGGCTACTTGTTAATAAAATGTACCAGATACTCAGGTTTACTGCTCTTCTCAGCCCCCTAACCAGAGGACTTTATCCCAAACAAACCCCACACCACTTGGAACACCATGGCCATACCTTTTACCCTCGAGCCACACAGCTGGCCTACAAAGCAGGCAGATAAGGTGGCCATCTGCCTAGGACCTCTCCAGCAGAGCTTGCTGCAGACATTTCAAGGCATGTTGTCCTCATGATGGGAGTACCCAGGGCTGTTAGCTGGCAATGCTGGCTGTCAGAAGTCCACTAACAGTCCAAGACATCAAGCTGGCCAACTGGAGAGGCAAGAGTGGTATGAATGTGCCTGAAGATGCAGGAATATGATGGCAGAGGGGGAAGAACGTATCCTCTGAGAGAAATCATAATTATCAACAATACAATTGTTTGCATATCCTTGTGGTAGTTATTAAAGCAAGGAAGGGGGAAAATCATAACTGACTGTATTATTGTATTGTTTAATTGAAGAAGAAGAGGAGAAGGAGGAGGAGGAGGAGATTGGATTTATACCTCGCCCTTCACTACCCAGAGGTGTCTCAGAGCGGTTTACAAACTCCTTTCCCTTCCCCTCCCCACAACAGAAACCTTGTGAGGTAGGTGGGGCTGAGAGAGCTCTTGACAGAAACTGCTCTTTTTCAAGAACAGCTCTTATCAGAACTACGGCTTGCCCAAGGTCATCCAGCCAGGTGCAAGTGGAGGAGTGGGGAATCAAACCCGGTCCTCCCAGATTAGAGTCTGCGCACTTAACCACTACACCAAACTGGCTCTCAAGATGTTTTATTGTTCTAAAATGTTCTGTATGCTGCCCTGCACCTGCTGTGGTGGGGAGGGTGGGATACAAGTCAAATAAATAAATAAATTAGAGTCTAAAATAAAAGGCAGGCAGATGAGGGGAACCCCAGGGTGTTTCACATGCTTGAAACTCAGATGCGAACAGAACTGATTTCTTCCAGGCTGATATTGTGACTTTCAGTCAAATCATCTGTATCACTGAGAGGGCAACTTTATTAGAAGGCTGGGATGTGTAAAATGGGATTTTAAATTTCCTATTGTCTTATGAACACAACTCTTTCAGGAGAGCACAGTCCCATCCTGCATGGGCCTTTCCCCTGCCAACCAGTTTCCCCATCCTCCCATCATCTCCGTCTTGCCTTAGGTGTGTGTGCAACAAGGCACATTATACATTCCACATCAAGGCATAAAAGATTACGCCTCATCTAGCATTTCAATGTTAAGATAGTTTATTTTTTCCATGTAAAAATGTGATGGATTTAAAATCAAGCTTTGCTTGCAAATCTTATTTCCAGCTTTAACAAGCAGCTCTTTATTGGCCTGTATGATCAGCAGTATTTCTTCATGACTCTTTGAAGTCCTGACTTCAGCTGTTTTTAAGAATATCTGTCTGCTGCTTGTTCACATACAAATATTTGTTTCATCTTCTCAGGTAATCTTCTTCCCAACACACATGTTGGGTCAGGATTTGTATTCACTCCCCTGCTCTCCCAGTGTTTACCAGAGTTCAAAACCTGGGCAAATAGCAATTTGTTTGGGCAGAATTAGTGCTACCTTATTTTTGGATGGCACAAATAACCATGTAATTATTTTCTGAATTAAGGAATTACCATACTATCTCAGGCTCATTACATGGGTATTCCTTCTCAGTTGATTATATTTGAAGTGTTACATGCAAAATGGTAACCGGCAAACATAAGTATTAGTTTTTCTCAGTATCAGTGAAGTGGCAATTAGACACAGTATACTATAAAAGAGCTGGAACTCCCCAAAATGTCACATTCTGCTAAAGACAGTTGTGAATAAGCTTAAATGTGATATAAACCAATGTTCATGTTTTGCTGTTGTTTTTTCTTTTCTTTTCGGTGAGTATTGTGTGTGTGCGTGCACATGCACATCTGGAAATCATGGTTGACTTCTGGTGACCCCTAGTGTAGCTTGGACACTTTCAGAAAGATGGCTTGTTATTGCCTACCTCTGCATCCCAGCCCTGGTATTTCTTGGAAGTCTCCCATCCAAGTGCTTGTCAGGGTCAGCCCTGCTTAGCTTCTGGGATCTGATGAGGTCAGGCTTGCCTGGGTTATCCAGGTCAGGGCTTCATGTATTGTTCTGAAGCTTACATGCAGCAAAAAAAAAAAAAAATTCCTATGAGCAATGGTCTATACCTTTTTTTCCTGATCTAGAGGTTCTTGAACCCAAGCAGCTTTTTCCACTGGTGAAAAAGAGAATAAGGTGTTCCCTTTGACCACCAAAAATGCTATGTTGGGGATTATGCATGTGGGATGGGAGGTATATTTATTGGATGAAAATTGGGTAAGATTGAGCAAAAGGAGAAGAAAAAAAGGCAGGATACAGCCTTTGAAGAATCCATAATGCTGGAATTCACATGTTTCTAATTCCCAAATCCACTGTGCAGCACACCTGAAGAGCACATAGAGAGTGAGGGCAGATAAAAAGAATGTGGAGAAAAGAGAAGGTGTAGAAACAGAATGTACATGCCAAGGATGGGTTTTGAGGCAGCTCTTATCTCAAGCCCCAGAGGATGTTCACCCAGAAGACATAGAATTCCTCTGCATTTTCAAGATAAACGTTTTGCATTTGCCACAAATAGGGATGGGCATGAACTCAGAAAAAATGTGGTTCATTTTGGTTTGTGGTTCGTGGCATGCCTGGTTCTTGAGCCACAAACTGTAACAAACTTTTACATACCAAATGAAGTGGTTCAGTTTGTGAGGTTCATGATGTGGTAGAATGGCCCCCAGGCATGCAAGAGACACCAAACTCAAAGGGGAACTCCAGCTGACTTTCCTCTACCTGCCCTTCACGTTTGGTGAGGATTGACCCTGACCTGGATAGCCCAGGCAAGCCCAATCTCATCTAATCTTGAAAGCTAAACAGAGTCGACTCCAACAAGTACTTGAATGGGAGACCTCCTTGAAATACCAGAGGTGGAGGTGGGGACAGCCTTTATTAATAAAATACCTCTCTCATTATGCAGGCCCCAAGTAGGGGTCAGTCACCAGAGGATGCCATGACTTCCAGTTGCACATGCATTCATACATGTGCACACACACACACACACACACAAAATAAAATAAAATAACAAGTTTGGTGAGGATTGGATTTACAAGGGTATGAGTTATAACCCCCCCCCCAAAAAAAAAGGTGCCCCCAGGAAAGTGCTTTCTGGGGAAATGACAAGAACATGTTCAGGAGTGTATAGAACAGACCCTGTACAAGCTACAGTCATCAAACTAGCAGGGGACTGCCCCCTGATGCTCCTCTACATGCCCCCCAGAGTATGTGCAGATTGGATTTAGGGTGTCCAAGTTATGCCCCCTCCAAAGAAGGTGCCCCCAACAAAGTGCTTTTGGGGGAAATGTCAGGCACAGGTTCAAAAGTGTATAGAACGGACCCCAGCAAGCTACATACACCAAATGCACAGGGAACCTCACCCTGCCCTTGAAGTTTGGTAAACACTTTGACTGGGCAGAAACAGTCATGGAAAGTTCATGCCAGTTTTCATGCCATGAACTTCATTTCGCAAACCACAAACCAGCCAAAATTAATCATGAACGTTTGTCTGTGAGCCAGTTCATGCCCATCCCTAGCCACAAATTAGACATCACAGCTGGATCAGTTAAATTTCAGAATGTTATTGGAGAGCATTCTGGTCATTTTTATATATGTCTTTGAGTTAGTGAGGCCTTATGAAGTAAACAAGATCTTACTCTTCTTTTGACTCAAAGGTCTTGAACAGATCAAGATCTAACCCTCTTACAGGCAATCACCACAGCTAAATATTAGAGATGACTATGATAGTTTTCTGATCCTCATCTACATGGAAAAACTGGACAGTTTTTTGAGATGGTAAATTCACGTAACATATTAAGAGAGAGGACAAATATTTTATCTCAGATCAGACTAGAAATCACACTCCAATAAAATATTCATTCATTCATTAATTCATTCATTCATTCATTCATTCATTTTGTTTAATTTGTATCCCTCCCTCCCCGCCGTGGCAGGCTCAGGGCAGTTTACAGAATATGTTCCAAAGACTCAGACTGACCAGATCCACATTTACAAATTCTGTCTGAATACACTATTCCTGCAAATTAGTCTTTCAGAATGGCTGAAGGAAAAGAGTTTAACTGAGAGTGCCTAAAAGTAGCTTGGAATAGCATAAGAGAAGTGAATTCCCAAGAACACTGGTGAGCATACATCTGTGCCCTCAATAAGGTACTTTTCCTATCCAAATTCAGTAGTGAGGGCTTTATTTGTTTTATGATGTCCATATCTTTGTCATCGAATCTTAACCATTGGAGTCTATTTTTAACAATCACTTTCCATGGTCCCATATAAGGGTCTTTCTCAATAATACTCAAAATCTCTTTCCTCACATTGGAGATCTTTTGCTTTAATTTAAATGCCAAGATCCACTCACAAGCTTCCAATGAATTCTGGGACAATTCAGCTCTAAGAGCAATACTTGAAACACAGCTTCACACACAGCAGATCTTGTAGATAAACTGTACAGAGGTTGATTGAATGATTCATCCACTGCCTTTATCAAGATTCCAATTCTATACAATAATTGGGCTACTACCTTCGAAGTTAGTACCTGAATAGCACCTGGTATGTAATTGCCACCTCAGAAAAATAGGTCTTTGAAATGTGCAGCCCCCCACATCCAGTCTTGCCCCTTGCTCCTCATGGCTAATAGTATCATGTAGGGCTGGGTCAGTTGACTGGGTCCAGGAGGTTATAAATACCTCTCTGCAGGAGGGTTAGTTCTGACTGCTTTGAAATAAGTGATTGTGAGATCCCTCTTGAAGAACACATCCCTGGAACCAAAGCACATAAACAATTACCACTCAGTGGCTAATTCTTGGGCAAAGTTCCTTAAGCATGTGGTGAAGCCAAGTGAATCTGTGGTTGTCCTAAATCCCTGGAACAAAAGCACATAAACAATTACCACCCAGTGGCTAATTCGTGGGCAAAGTTCCTTAAGCATGTAGTGAAGCCAAGTGAATCTGTGGTTGTCCTAAATAGGTGCCTAGAAAAGGTAATGGGATGGATGAGGGCTGATAAATTGAAGCTGAATCCAGACAAGACTGATTGGCTGTTGGTCAATGGAAAAGCTGCTCAGGAACTGCAGAGGCAGCCTGTCTTGGAGGAGGTTTCACTCCCCTTGAAGGAGCAGTTTCATAACTGGGAGTTGCTACTGGACCTTGGCCTACAGTTGGAGGGTCAGGTCTCCACTATGGCACATAGCTCCTTTTATCAGCTGTGGCTGCTTTGCCAGCTACAAAAGTTCTCTGAAAAGCATTATTTGACCACAGTAATCTATGCTCTGATCACATCCAAGTTAGATTACTGTAGTGTTCTCTGTGTGGGACTTCCTTTGAAAATGGTCTGGAAACGTCAACTATGGATGGGCATAAACTGGCTCATGAATTAAAGTTTCTGATGAATTCTCACCAGTTCGTGGTTCACAAACTGAAGTTCATGGCAAGTCAACCAGTGTGAACTTTGCATGAACTTTCAAGCAGTTTGTGGCGGTTTGTGAATGGATACATTTCTAGGGAGAATGGCTCCACTCAAACAAAATATTTACCAAACTTCAAAGTAACAAAGCAACTCCGGGGGGTGGGGGCAGAATTCTCCAGTCTTAGAAACATCAATAGATTCCCTATGTGCTTGATCTGTGTATCTTGCACTTTTGAATCTGTGCCTGATTTCCCACAAAGGCAGTTTAATGAGGCCATCTTCTTCGAGGGGCCATCACTCGGACCCCCTAAGTCCAATATGCATATAAATTGGAGGGCATGTAGATGAGCATCAGGGGAGGTCTACTGTGAGTTTGATGTCTCTACCTGGCACAGGGTCCATTCTATAGACTCCTGAACCACCCGAACCCACACCTGTCAGAATGACCACCTGTCATTTCCCCAGAAAGCATTTTTCTGGGGGCACCTTCTTTGGGGGAGCATAACTCAGACCCTGTAAATCCAATCCTTACCAAATTTGGAGGTCAGGTAGAGGAGAGTCAGCCTGAGCTTCTCGGTGGATTTGGTGTCTCTAGCATGCTGGGGGTGGAGTGTTCTACTGCATCACAAACTGAACCAATTTGTTTGGTGGCTAAAAGTTTGTGACAGTTCATGGTTCACAAGCCAGGCATGCCACGAACCATGAGCCACATTTTCTCAATTAATGCCCTTCCCTAACATTGACTGGTTCAAAATGCAGCAGCCAGATTATTGTCAGGGATGGGTTACAGGGATCATATCAACCCTCTGCTGAAAGATCTGCACTGGTTACCCATCTGTCTCCAGGCACAATTCAAAGTGCTGGTTCTTGTCTTTAAGGCACTAAATGGCTTGGGGGCAGGGTATCTGAAGGACCATCTATCTAGCCATCCTGTTAAGATCTGCCTCTCAAGCCCTCTCTGTGCCCCTGCCTTCAGAGGGTAGGCAGATGGTGACTACAGACAGGGCATTTTCTGATGCTACCTCACTTCTAGAATACCCTCCCTCTTGAGTCTCTCCTGGGACCTACTATACTTTCTTTGAGGTGCCAGGCCAAAACACATCTCTCTTTTTTTTTACCCCTGCTTTTAATTAGAGCATTTATCTTACCACCGTTTTAAATGGCCTGCTTATGTTTTATAGATAGTTTTAACACTGTTTATCTCTAATGGCTTGGTAAGCTGTCTCAAGCAGGACACTGAAGAGGCAACATAGAAATGTCCTAAATGAATCAACAGGAGCTGGGAGAAGCTGCTGGTTGAGCATCAATCTTGAGGGTTTCAATCTGGCAGATTTATTTTGCTAGCCTAGCACTTCCAGTTTGGCTTCCCTTGAAATCTGCTCTGAATTTCACTCTGGGTGACATTTCAGAGGAATCATCAGTGCACATGCTTATGGAGGAGAAAATTGCTCAGCATTTACCCTCCCACCCAGTTCTGCCTAATCTTGTTGCTAAAACCTCAAGCACACAAAAAATATGGAAAATATTTGCTCTGTGGTAAAAATTTACCTAGTCATAAAATAATTGCTTCTAAACTGTTAGTCATTCATGACATGATCCTAATTGCATTATACTTAGGAGAGCATAATGAAACAGGCTTCAGAATTTACCCTGAAGCATTTTTATAGCAATATTGGTTTGGGAGCTGTAATTTGCATAAATGAAATGAATAAATGAAAAGAGAAGGGTATTTTTTTCAGCACATTTGTTACCAAGCCACTTTATCATTTAAGCAATTAACAAGATGTTGAGAATATAATTCACACATTCAATTGAAAATGAATTAATAATGCTGACTTCTCTGTATATATGCAACATTTGTTTGCAGAAGGATAACCATTTTTATTTCCGTTGCCTGAGAAACACAGGTTGCTAGGGTAGTTTCTTCATATATTCCAAAGGTATTAAACAACACAAGGGTACAATGTGATTGGAAGAAAAACCCTATAATTTGATTAAAAGTAGTCAATGGAATGGTCAGTTCTGTATTCATGGTCATAATAGTTCATTGTTTCACTGTAGTACATTACAGTGCAATGTTTCAAAAGTTGAAAAAGCATCATTAGGAAATGATAAAATATAAAAGGTTCTTGTCACTGGTTCAGGCTTCCCTCTCCCCTTGCTGCCAGTTTGCCTGCCCTCACCTCTCTAGTTTCTCCTTTTCCTTGCCACTGGCCCCATTCCCTCTGTCCATTTTCCCTAGCCTAACCCGCTTCCCACCACATTGTCTGGCCTCATTTTCAGCTGTTCCTACAAATTCCATTATTCTTCCCCTCCTTACCTGGTGTTGGCTGCCACTCTGTTGGGTTCTATGTTATGCATTTATTTATTTACTTCATTTTTCACCCATGTTTCTCTCTCAAAGCAGATTGCAGAATATACAGCAGTCAGAAATCAGAGAACTCCAGTGAATAGTGCGGCAGAACTAAGACTCCAGAACTGGACAACAATGAAAACAACAATGACAATAAAAACTTTTTAAGGCATGACATAACGTAACGTAGAAAATGGTTAACAAAGGAAGAGATGGTGCAGTAAAAGAAAGTTGATACATTAAAAAAATTCACAATAGACTACAAACCTATCCATTTTACGGCTACCTCCCATGCTGTTCCATTTTACTACAGTTCTGATCTCTTTACAAAAATGCCCTCCTAAACATTTCTCTTTTGCACATTTTGCACAGTGACAGAAACACAGGGGTCCTTCCTGGCCTTCTCAAGCAGGCTTTTCCATAGAGTGGGAGAAACCACAGAACATGCTTGTAAGTGCATGAATGCTGATTTCACCTGTTTGCATGGTGGCATCTTCAGATGTTGTTGTTGTTGTTGTTCAGTCACACAGTTGAGTCTGACTCTTCACGACCCCATGGACCACATCACACCAGGCCCTCCTGTCTTCTGTCGTGCTCCAGAGTTTGCTTAATTTCATGTTTATTGCATTGATAACACTGTCTAACCATCTCATCCTTTGTCATCCCCTTCTTCTTTTACCTTCAATCTTTCCCAGCATCAGCATCTTCTACAGTGAGTGCTCCCTTCTCATTTGGTGGCCAAAGTATTTGAGCTTCAGTTTCAGTGTCTGGCCTTCCAGGTAACAGTCATGGTTGATTTCTTTTAGGATTGAATGATTCGATCCACTTGCAGTCCAAGGGACTCTCAAGAGTCTTCTCCAGCACCATAATTCAAAAGCATCTATTCTTTATCACTCAGTCATCTTCAGAGGGCTTTGCCCAAATGAGTGATTCTGTTATAGGCAGCGCAGCAGAAGAGGTGATCCTTCAGGTATGGAGGTCTAAGGCCATTAAGGGCTTTGTAGATGATAACAAGAACCCTGAATTGAGCCATTTTGTTCCTATATCTGTGCATGTGCAGACATAGCCATTAACTTTTTTGAGAAACTAGTGTTTCTATAAACCTATGTTTCCCCTCCAAGTTTACCTTTAGAGACTTAAATGTAGTTTTGGAAACAGCCTCTATGCCACAGATGAGACTTGGACATATGTTCAAAGGATGGCTATATAGTCAACATTCTCTGAGGTAGTCATGTATATGTAACTACAAGCAGTACTGTAGATAAAGTGGGGTTAGTGAGTACATTACCCTACCCAGAGTGTGGATTTCCTTCCACCTAAGATGCATTTATTTGTTTACTTAATTTAGACTCCATCTTTCTCCCAAATGGGGACCCAAAGTGGCCTACAATATTATCCCCTCCACTGAGGTAGATCCCGATGTGGTCCAAGGTTGCCCAGCAAAGCTTCCGTGGCAGAGTAGGGATTTGAATCTGTGTCTCCCAGACCCTACTCCAGCAGTGTGACCACTATATCATGTTGGCTTCTCGTAAGATTTTTTTTTTAAAAAAAAAAAACACACAACTTTTAAAGTAAGTATGGCAAAGTGTTTAAAGGGAAATTAGTAAATTATTCTTTATTCAAGGAAGGCATTCAAGTGGGTAAAAAGTTCTAAATTTAGACATAACCGTTCTTCTCCAATGCATGTTTCTGATACTGACATTCAAATACACAGTGATCTGAATACAGCAACAGAATTACAGAAGGTCCTCTTGATTATGAGGAAATAAGTTATGCATCTCCAATCCATGGAATGATACTTACTACAATGGTTATAACAGGCAGATGGGTGGGTAAGGAAAATCACAGTTTCTCTGCCACTTTATTTCAGTGTTATTAGACTAACTATGCCATCAATGTCAAATCTTCCTTTGCTCATTTTCTATCGATTTATAGTCCTTGACTGAGAAAGAAATATTTATCCCTGCAGTCTGAAGATGAGTGATGCTCTCACTCATTGTCAGTATGTATTCCCTTTCACAATAAACCTTCCTAATATATCAATAGATGGCAGCAGCTGAATTCTCAACAAAAGAGACATAGCTAAAACCTCTCAATTGTGTCTTTCTGGAGACAAAACAGATACTCGTTTTGCACTTAAAATAATTTATGTGTTATCATAAACCAGGGTCAGTGTACAATTTGCCTTATTTATTTCCTCCTTAGACCTATTCTCATCAACTTTCATAATACGGCACCAAGCTATAAACTCAGGACACCAACTCAACATGGGATCAAAGACAAAGGTCAGCTACGCTAAATGAATATTTTTATAGGAACTGTGACCTGAACCAGTTGTTTACTGGAAAGGCATGCTGATTTTTACTCAACAAACTTGTAAAAGTGTGTGTGTATACACACATATATAGATATGTGTGTACACACACACACACACATACATGTATTTTAAAGAAAGAAACAATCCTGAGACTGGCTGTGACTTTTTCTCCCCAAACTGTACAACTCTGTTAAAAGAAAATGTATGGTTACAGATAGTTTTTTGCCGGTGAGTATTACAGCAGAAGGCTTTATGCCTGATTAAGGAAACATTAATGAACTGGCTTGCTTTTTGTATAAAAGATGGGTTGTAAATCAGAGGGAGAGAAGAGGAAGATCTACTATGAATAACTTCTGAGGAAGATCAACTACGAAATGGGCTTACATCTAGATGCTCATAATTTACTACAGAAGCTGTTCTACAATAGAACAAGGATGGGACTTTTCTAATTTTTGTGATACAAGAATCACATTATTAGTTGTGAGATTTTTCCGTTACCTATGTGATACGTAAGGACCATTTGTATTTTTATGACCTATAAAATACAGTAGGTGCAAATCACCGTGATTGCTTGTTTTTTTTCTTACATTTTTGACAGAACAATTTTATTTCAGAAAATAATTTTGAAACTGAGATAAACAATGCTTATTTTTTAAAAAGATTATTTAACAAAAGAGAAGTCTGGTTGAATTGATGTTATAAGCAGATTTAATACAACTGCTGCTATGTCAAAATGGTATCTTGGGTTCAATTCCAGAATTGGTGTTTTCCATGTACTATCACAAACTGAGTTCAGCCAGGTGTGACCAACTGTTCTTAACAAAAGGTTTCCTAGTGCAGCAATTTCAGTGAGCTGGGAGGTGAAGAGTTAACTCTTCACTGGAATGGAGAGCTTGAGTGACAGGCTGCTCCTTTCCCCCCTTCCCTCTGACTGGCCAGGATTGGGCGCCGATCTTCCCCACCCACCAAAAGCTGCTGCCCTGTCCCGCCGCTGCTGCTCTCTACCTGGCCAAGCCACCCACCACCTTCCTTCTGCTGCTGCCGCCACCGCCATGCCCTCCCTGCCCCTTGAGCCACCTTGGGAAAGGAAGGCGGAGTAGAAAAGGGGTGGATCAGCCTGCTGCTTCCCCTACCCGGGCCTGCAAGCCCACCCAGCTCCTCCTGCCCCCCCGCCTCGGTGCCGGGGCTTCGGCAGAAGGAGAGTGGCCCCCATCCCGGCATGAATGGCCGGGAGTTTGTGACAGGCCCCCTCACCCTGGTTATGCAACAGCTCTCCTCCTCATCGTCCTCACCCCTCGGAAGGGGACGCACCGTCTGACGCGAGGTGCAGCTGAAAGGGCCCGATTCAGACGTACAGCAGGAGTCTCCCCCGGTGTCCTCCCCCCTTCCTGATGGCAAGGTGAGGCTCAGGGGGCAGCCCTGGGTTCTCTTCTGGGCAGAGGGAGGGGTCCGGGGTCCAAAGGGCGCTTCTCTGCCCCACTGCAATGCAAAGGCAGCATGGGGCCCCAGCTGGGCCAAGCGCCACAGCTGGAGGCTTCATGGCCTTTCCTCCTGTCTCGGGCTCTGGTCTGCGCCAGGCCCCGGATCAGCGGTGCCCCCAGCAGCATGCCCTATGAGTTCCCAGGCCTGACAGGAAGGGCAGTGTGGCCCCAGAAAGGAAGGGGACCAAGCTGCC
>NW_015162020.1:13109-15859 GCF_001447785.1 Gekko japonicus | reverse complement strand
GCCCATCTCCATGGCTATGCACACAGGTCAGTGCCGGGCTGCGTGGGGAGCCGATGGCCGGGTTTGGGAAAGGGACCACTAGGCCAGAAAGGGAGGGCGCGCGAGCAGTGGAGAGAAGGGCTCTCAGGGACACGCTCTGGGAGGTTGGCAACCCCATAACTGGGTATGAACCAGGGGGGCACCAGAAGGTAGCCCCACCTAGGGCACAAAAAATCCTCGGGCCAGCCCTGCCAGTACCAGCTGAGGAGAACTATATGATTAGCTGAGTGCTGAGTGCATGGTTTCTTTTTGGAGTCATTTGGTCAGTTGTTCTTTGGGGAAGACAATCAGTCAGTCGGCTTCTGACAGCTGGTTGGAGTCAATGAGTCTAACAGAGTCAGTCAGACATATTCACCTTTGGAGTGAAGGGAAATGACTCCTATCCTTAACTGTTTTCTATCAATTCTGAGGATGAATTCAGTATCAGAACTGAATGTCTATGGGTGCGGTCAGACATGCATTTTGATCCGGCTTCGGTACTAATAACTGACAAATTAAAAATGCATGTTCAGATGTCAACATCTGCCCCCCGTTATTGAGGAGTTGGCATCCCGTGGGCATCTGTGTTTGAATTGGATTAAATAAGTACCTGGTTACGTCTGGTTCAAACAGTTCTCTACAGGTTCAATGTGCCTCTCTGGATGTCTGATCACTCTGTCACGCAGTCATGCAGTTGGGGATAATCGTCCCCGGCTTCAGCCAGTTTTAAAGGCTTAGCGAGGTGCACATATGTGCATATGTGCATATATGACCAATGGCTGTGAAACTCCGTGTTGGTGCTCAGTCACCCAACCAGTTGGTCTAACACAATTCCCCCTTTTTTACCTGCTTGTTCAAAAAATCATTTTAAAAAGTCCCCTCCATTCCAAGTGCCAAGGTGAATTCTAGGGTAAAATAGTCCCTTGCATTGTGCCAGCTAGTATTGCCCTAGAGCTCACCCCCAGAACTTGTTTTTTTCCTCAGTCATATCCCAATGGTTTTCCTGGGCGGGAAAACTGAAAACATGGCAGGTGTGAGGGGACTGTCTTGGAAGTGGGATGAGGTATTGGATTTGGTCTCCTCGTAGTTTTAAAAGGGGGTGGGGCGAAGGCGTCTGATCGATTCATTGCGTTATTGTGGTGGGTACAGAATGGAATGTGTGATTGAACAAACTCCATCTCAGGGAGAAACAGATTATTTAGCAGTGTTTGCAGATCGCGTTAAAGCTGCCGTCTGACCGCCACCTAAGATTCAGCCTAAACTGAAGTCTGTTTTACACAGACACCAGAACTGGGTTGAGATTTTGGTGAGGCTGATTGAGTGATATGCTGAAACTCCCATTAAGGCCAAAAGAAAGGGGTTATGTCTTTTGAGGAGAATAATAATAATTTCTGCCCAGTTACACAGGGGGGGTTGCCCTGAGGAGACCCCTGGTCTGTTGTGAAAGGAATCACATTTAGACACCTCAGGATATTGAAATAAACTGTGGTTTCCAAAAGGGGGAGCATTTAGCTACACAAATAAAGAGTCCATTTTCAGGAAACCTGAAGAGTCATAGCAAACTATATGAAGAAACACTTTAACTGTAACAAAAATAGTCAAATGCCTCTCACTGTTAAGGTCCAAGAATATATGAAAACAAGCTTCAGCAACACTATTTTGATTGTTAAAAGAAGTATAATCTGTAGTAACAATTTTTACCTCAGTATTTCCAACCCCTGACCAATGCTCCCTTTAAGCTTTGGAGTCTTGTGAGCAAAAAATCTACTTTGTGAGCTACTGGCGTTAAAGTTGTGAGTGAGCGATTTGGCTACTGCATAAATTAGTTTGCTCTGGAGCCATCCTTCCTGAGCTAAGACAAAACTGTGTGAGCTGGAGGCTAAAAAACTGTGAGCTAGCTCACACTAACTCAGCTTAGAGGGAACACTGCTTACAACTAAGTACATAGGAGCATGGTCTGTATAAATAAAGCTTCCCGTTGCTATTTTAAGACCTATAACAGAGTCTGAGGAACTGCTACTAGCATATGGTGAAAGTTTTATTTCCAGTATATATTTTACTGTATTGAAAATGACACTCAAATCTAATCAAAACTTCCACATTAGGTGGTCAAAAAACCTAGGTAGCAACTTAGATGATTCAAAGTGGAAATTTATCTTCACCCATGGTACTACCTTTACAGTTTGCCACTCCTTTAAAAGAAACCTGTTGTAAATGATTTACAGGTGGCATTTAAGTCCTTTAAGGTTGGCAAAAATCTATAAGACTGGTACCAGCATATGCTGGTTCTGTAAAGAAGATAACACAGACTTCTTTCACATGTGGTGGACACACATATGTGCCTCCAGCTATTGGAAATAAGTGGTGAAAATTATCAATCTTAGATGGGGTAAACACTTATTCCTTGGTAAACTGAGTGCTGCCTGGCAGCTGCTAATTATCCTGTGGTTAGGTTGGGCCTAACATTACAAATCTTGTGCTTCTTGTGAGCATCAAAACTCACTTTTAATTGCATAAGCACTAAGGATTCTTCTGCTTTGGGAGAACATTTGTTCAATCCTATCTTCTTAGTATAAACTAACTTCTACTTTTCCCAAGCACTGTGGTCTAGCTGAGCAGCTACATCTCTTCTAGCATTGCTGCAAGCCTGCACTTGGAAAATCACCATCCTGGCTATAGAAACCAGGAAGGTTGATTTCTGGAACCTAATTCATTTACATAAGAACATAAGA
>NW_015162020.1:5348-12627 GCF_001447785.1 Gekko japonicus | reverse complement strand
CCCTAAGCACCTTAACCTTTCCTCATAGGGAAAGTGTTCCAACCCTTTTATCATTTGAGTTGCCCTTTTCTGCACTTTTTCCAAAGCTATAATATCCTTTTTAAGGTGTGGTGCCCAGAACTGCACACAGTATTCCAAATGAGGTCGCACCATTGATTTATATAGGGGCATTATGATATTGGCTGATCTGTTTTCAATACCCTTCTTAATAATCCCCAGCATAGCATTGGCCTTCTTTATTGCAGTCACACACTGTCTCGACATTTTCAGTGAGTTATCTACTACGACTCCAAGATCTCTCTCTTGATCAGTCTCTGCCAGTTCAGACCCCATCAATGTGTATTTATATTTAGGATTTTTGGCTCCATTGTGCATCACCTTGCACTTGGCCACATTGAACCCCATTTGCCATGTTGATGCCCACTCGCCCATCCTTGACAGATCCCTTTGGAGTGCCTCACAATCCTCACTGGTTTTCACCACCTGAGCAACTTCATATCATCCGCAAATTTAGCCACTTCACCTCTTACTCCCAACTCCAAATCATTAATGAACAAGTTAAAAAGCAGTGGACCAAGTACTGATCCCTGCGGTACCCCACTGCTTACGTCCCTCCACTGAGAAAATTGCCCATTTATACCCACTCTCTGTTTTCTATTAATTAGCTAGTTTTTGATCCATAAAAGGACTTGTCCTTTTATCCCATGATTTTTGAGCTTACTTAGGAGCCTTTGATGAGGAACTTTATCAAAAGCTTTCTAGAAGTCAATTTCATATCCATCAAAGGCTGTGGAAGCACCGGATGAGTTTGGAACCATGGTGGATCTGTCCAAAAGCCAGACAAGGCAGATGGCTAGTGCAACTCATCCTCAAAAATCATCAGCTTATCAAAATAAACAGTAATAGAGATCAGCCATTTAATTAAGTTAATTAGTTAAATAATTGAAGTAAAAATATTTGAACTCACTTTCAGTTGTCTTGTGTCATCTTTGGGGGCAGGTTGCTGATTCATACTGAGAGGGAAAGGGCCAGGAGCTAAAGAACCAAGAACTCATGAATCTGGCCACCTTTAAAAGATACAAAAGGGCCAGAAGCTAAAGGACCAAAGGCTCGTGGATCTGGCCACCTTTAAAAGGTACCTGTGACAGGAAGGGGAAACACAATCCTCACCAAAGATGTTACATACCTGGCAAATATGTTCCTTGTCTTATTCCTTCCCTTCCTTCCAGCTGTTGTGTGCACCTCTTTTTTTAAAAAAATGACTGATTCAGAGATGTGTTTCAAGTATTTCCTTTAGGTTTATTAGGCATGTTACATGTTTTCAGTCCCTTTAGTAATAATTCCTAGCATGGTGTGTGTCCTTTTCACTGCTACCACACATTGGGGCTGCGGTCACATGGAGCATTAGCCACGCTACAGAGACAGAATATAGGCGGATTTTCCGGGCGCGATCAAACCGCAACATCTGGGAAGCGTAGAGCTCCTGTGGCTAACCCGAGGCTTCCCGCCAAAGATGCGTCATAATAAAAAAACTAGTACCTCCAAGGTACTAGTTTCCGGAAACCATGGGGCAAGGACGGGCATCTGATCACGTTTCCGGTGGTAGCTCGTGGCATCTGGCGCCCGCCCATGTCCTGTCCAAAAAGGTTTCAAGTCTCCACGGGATGCACACAAGCACCCAACAGTGTATGCGCACACTTCAGTAAAAAAAACCCACAACCCCCGCCACGCCGCTTCTTTGCTGCGCCGCAGGATTGACGTATGATCGGCACCTCCCCCTGAACCACGGGACGTTGGTGAGACTTTTGATCCAGAGGCCGCGCGGTAGTTCACTCCGGGGCAAACAGCCACGCCTCCCCCCCGTGATATCCGGCCCGTGTGACTGGGGCCTGGGTTGACATTTTCAATAAGTTTTCCACTACAACCCCAAGAGCTCTTTCTCTCTTAGTATCAACCCGTTCAGACTCCATCAGCATACATTTAAGATTAGGATTTTTATTCTAACAGGCATTACCTTATACTGACCCACATTGAAATTCCTTTGCCATGTTGTTACCCACTTGTTCGATTTAGAGCGATCCTGTTGTACTTCTTCATAGTCCACCTTGGCTTTCACAACACTGAATAATTGGGTATCATCTGAAAACTTGGTTTATACACTGCTCACTCCTAATTTCATATGATTTTATGAACAAATTAAACAGCACCAGTCCTAATACTGATCCTTGTCAGACCCCACTGCTCATTAACTTCCATTGCATTCCATATAGTCCTATGTTCTGCTTCCTGCCATCTAACCACCTATTAGTCTTATTATCCCATGAATGGTTGTTACAACTCAGCCACAGTATCGAATATTTTCTGAATATTTATGAGTAACAGTGGGATATTTGACCTCAACATTCACAGAGGAGCATTTTGAACAGTTGGGAGGGAACAATTTTTTTCAGCTCCAATTTATTTCAAGATGGAAGAAAACTGTTCAATGCTGTATGGTAGCTAAAACTCTGAAGCATATTGTATACTAAGGAACAATGTTGAATATTAGAGTCTGCAGATCTGTAGATATTTATTCATTCATAGGTTGCCTTTCTCCCTGGGACTCAAGGCAGATTATATTCATTAGAGCCCATCTGGGGAGGGCGGTATATAAATCTAATAAAATAAAATAAAAATAAATAATGCAGTGATAAAAAATAAAGTTGTAATTACTAGTTCATGCTGGAAATATGAGGTGTCTAAAAGGCATGACTCCTGTTCATGCTCCAGTTTCAGAATTCATTATAGAAATTCTCCTTGTTAACCTAGAATTAAGGAGGAATGAAACAAAGCACAGAGTGAATATTTTAAACAATAAAGAAATTAAATGAGGGAATCTGTTCATTCCATGTGATCAAGCCCCCCCCCCTCTGAAAAGTGGGATACAGAAGGGAAAAGGGAGTAGGGGGAAATATGAATTCATAAGAAATTGTCAAATATTATGAGTAGTTACATACAAGTAAAATCAACTCTATTAATAAAAATACATGCTTCAAATATGCAAGTAGATAATAAAACATCATTATTTCAGTGTTCTGGAATGAGTTCTCTCTTTAAAAGAATAAACAAAAAGTTTCCTAATATTAGCCATGATCTACTAACAATAAAACAGACTACATCTTTAATAATTAAACAATTTTTTGTGCTAAGTTTAAACCATCCTTAAAACCTGGGTATTTTCTTAATCATGTGTCAGATTCTAGGTTTTATTCTTACTGAATATTTAAATGCTAATGAAATACTAAATAAAAACATTAAAACCGTAATCAGTATCTTCATCACCTTTAATATAATATTCATATAATTTCAAGAATCAAGAAATTTAACTATTCCCAAAATATGAGCAGTAAGCCTGTCATTTCTGCTGAAATCCTTTCAATGGTCTTCTGTTTATATAGTTAGTTTGGTCATTGTTGTATACTCAGCTAGTTTTTCTTTCCAGATCTCTACTGTAGGACATACTTCTGTCTTCCATTGCATTGTAAATGTTACTCTGGCAGCCATCAACATTAGGTCTTGTGAGGTTTTTTCTGTATTGTCTGGCAGGATTCCCAATAACATAGTCTCTGGTTTAATTGGGAATTTGGTTTTTAAAATATTTTGGACCTCTTCATGTATATTTTCCAGTATCTTTTTGTCTTGATGCAGGTTCACCACATATGATAAAAAGTGCCTTCTACTTCTTTACATTCCCAGCAAGACCCTTTGTAATTCTTGTTCATATTTTCATTGGCTTATGGGGTAGCAGACCATTGATAGAACATCTTATACCAGTTTTCTCTTAATGCTTGGCTAGCAATAAATTTAATATCCTTAGTCCATAGGTTTTCCCAGCATGAAACTATTTCCTCACCAAAAGTTTTATCTATTTAATCACACAGAGTTTAACCTATTCTTCAGAATCATATTGTTTAAACACATCTCCCTGCAGCAAAAGATTGTCATTCATTCTCCGTCTTCTTATAGACATTTCTCTATGCCATGTAACCAATAGAGGATTATGATCAGCAATTGTTTTGGGCTGGATTGCAATGGATCTCAAATTTGTGAGTAGAGTCCTATATGTCCAGCACATGCCAATTCTTGAGTATGTCTGGTGTCTGTCTGAAAAAAAGTATAGTCTCAAGTAAGGATTGAGGGTTCTCCATAAGTCTTCTAAGGCCCCTGCCACACAGGGGGGGGGGAAGTACGGCCAAAGTGCAACTTTTCAAAGCTGCACCAAAAGAGACATGTGGCGGCAGGATCACACAGATCCCCTGAGCCGCCATGCAGTTCCTCCCTGGCATGATCAGATGCCGGGGGGAAGCCAATGAAAGGAGAGCAAGGCAGCCAAACTGTGCATGTGTGCGCTTGCGCAGTTCGGCCGGGAGCCTCGATTGCTCCTGCAGACGAGCTCACCAGCGATCTCACGGCCGCGCTTGCTGCGGTGCTTCAGGTAAGTCCTACCAGTTAGTAGGTTCTTTTTTGCACCGCATTTTCATTCTGAAGGGACAGATCGAACGGGTATGCGCCAATTCCCAGATGCTGCTGTGGGATCGCACCCGTTTGCTGCGCCCCCGATCCGTCCCTCTTCCGGGCCGAAACCTCCTGTGTGAATGGGGCCTAAGTTCGGCATTTGCATATAGGTGAAGACATTTTTAGGTAGTTTTCCTCCTTTAGACTTTTTAGATCTGTCCTTTTTTGGATCTAGTACTCCATTCATGTCACCGAAGATTAAAATTTCTCCCTCTTGAAAATCCAAAAGTGTTTTTTTTTGGGGGGGGGTAAAATTTTTCTTTTGTATTACTTGGGGCATAGATAAAGGGCAGTGTAAAGATTTTATCTTCTGGAGGTCTTATTTTTAACAATATATATCTTGCCTCAGGATCTTTTAACTCTTCTTACAGTTAAGCGTTGATAAATTATATAAGTCACAAAACCTTTTTTCCTCTCAGCAGCTGTGGCTGCACATGCTTTGCCCAGTTTCTTGTTATTTAAAATTTTCTTGTGTACCTTTTTGACATCAGTCTCTTGCATAAAAATTATAGATTGATTTTATTTCTTTAACCAATTGAATGTCTTAGATGGTTTGGAAGGAGAGTTTAGGCCATTGATATTAACTGATAAGACCCCCGTAGTATCCATTTCTGTCAATAAGCTGTGGCTTTATCAAGTTTATCTTCTTCTTTATGTGAGTCTTCTTTTTCTCTCCTTGATTCTTCCAAATCCTCTGGTACTTTCCCAGTCAACTCTTTTACTAGAAGTTTAGCCTGTTCAATCGTCAAAATTACTTTTTTGTCTGTAGATAAGGAGATGTACAAGGTGAATGGGATTTTCCAGCAGTATCTTATTCCTTTCTTTTGTAAGATTTGCCTGAGAAAATCAAAATCTTTTATTCAGTACAGATGTAGGTAAATCTTAGAAAATTTGTATCACTTTGTCAGAAACTACAAGTAGGGTGAGTCTTTGTTTAATAGTGGGTCTCTTATTCTCTTGTGTGCAAATATAACTAGTCTGTCCCAGGGCAGTCTGTTCTTAAAAGCTATTTTTGAACTGATTCTATATATTTGATCAATTTCAGAAGATTTTTCTGGAGCCTCTAAGTAATCCTGTAGAACATTAGAAAAATGGTCTTTAAGGTCTTTCTTCCTGAAGTCTTCTGGCATTCCTCTGAAACATAAATTACAGTTTCTGAAGTATACCTCCAAAACTTCAATCTTGGCTTTTTTGAGATAAATCTTGTGCTTGTTGATGCTGTTCTATTTCTCTAAATTTCTCCTTAATCTGACCAATTTCTTTTTGGTCCCTGGACCATAAAACTAAGGGAAATTACAGAGGCTATTAAGAAACAAAATATAAATAAAGCACCTGGACCAGATGGACTTTCAGCTGAATGCTACAAAATGTTTGAAGATGTTTTGTTGCTCCCATATAAATCTGTAATTCAATTTGACCAATTTCTTGAGTGTGTTCTTGGAGTTTTGATTTCTGCAAGGCCTATCTTGGGTCTTGTCTGAGGTTTGCTGCTTCTTACTTAATTTCTTATTTAATTTTGTCTTGTGTATTTTGCTCAGATTGTTGTATTTGCAGAGCTTGCATTTGTTAAGTGTTTGCATTTGTTGAGAGAGTGTCTCTGAAAATTTCTCCATACAGTCTGACATCAGAATCTTCATCATCTTGTTTCTTTTTTTTCTTATCCTTCAAACAGGCAGCTGCCATTCTAAGTTTTCTAAACTTTTCCTCTCCTTTAAATATATCATGTAATGTTTTCATTTATACATTTAAAGATTTAGTTTTACCGTTTTCAACACTGACACATTTACACAAATAATAAAACAATATTTCAATGGTGAATTCTTTCACTTCTTCTATACTTCTTCCAGATATTAATCAATTTAAATTTTAAATAGCTACACTAAAGTTTATTGCAATAACCTGTTAAATATATTAAAAGAAAGAATAGGAAAGGAATACGAGGTACTAATACAATAAAATAATATAGGTTAACAAGGGAGAAAATGAGGAATTTGGTGTTAATGTTAGGTTAATGTACTTAAATGTTATGACTTCAGAACAAAAAAGGTTACACCAAAGAATTGTTAAATATTAATGTACTATAGAGCAGAGGATGAGTATCAGATTTTGTCCAACTATCAACTGGGAAAAGAGAAGATGGAAGAAATGTATATAACACTTAGCCAGTAGGTGTCTTCGGAGTACGTTAGTTCATCAGAATATTCTGTGTGCAGCTTGGATTCCTGGTTTCTGGCAGAAAGTCAAAACTATTTTCCCAGCAAATATAGAGAACAGCAAACAGCAAAGTAAAGGTAAGGATTTCAATTTACTCATTATATGAGTCTAATCCAGACCTGAAATATCCAATGAGCACAGTGGGTGTGGTATATACAGTCAGTAAGTTCCGGGAAACAAAACAAGGTATTTCCATGAAGAAAGAGAAAGAAGGAGAGGGAAGAACCCCACAGGTCCTGTAGAATGAAAGTTCAGGATTCGTTTTACTAAGCATTTTTTTGGCTTATTCACAATAGTCCATTTTTTTTAATGTAGCAATATCAAATGCTTAGGGATGGATAGACATCTGGGAAGTAGAATCAAATTTTAACATTCTTCCTCAGGAAAGCTCCTCCATTAGCATGTTCATAGCCTGGGGAACTCCTACAAGATAATGACTCAGCCCTACCCCACCTCCTGGAGTAGATATAAATTACCTGCCTACCATTTTCTTCTCACCTTGACACAGAGA